>NC_057848.1:138708941-139011972 GCF_910594005.1 Cervus elaphus | reverse complement strand
ATCCTTCAGAATTAATGCATTTTTTTTACTGTAGGCTTTTAAAAATAATAAGTATGCTATGTTAACTATGAAAGGTGAATGTATTTTTCTAATTAAATGTAGAAGTGGAATTTTATATATCAAAATTATTCTCACAAGAAATAATAATTAAAGTCTATATTTCTGTTGTTTCAATATACAAATAAAACTGAAGAATCTAGTTACTTTTACCTTTAGAATGTAAATTTTCCCTGAGACCTTTTTCTGTAATTAAAGATGTTACATATTAAATTTTTAAAATATAATTTCACTCAAGTACTAATAATACTGAACATGTATTCTAGTTCTTTTATATTTCTACATTTAAATAGCACCAAGACTTACAAAAGAGCAGAAACATATTTAAAACCTAAAACACATGTTCTTAGAGATATTAGAATAAAGTATCACCTTTCTTAATTTGAAAATCACCATTATTTTTAACCAGCATGTACTAGTGAGCATAAGGGTGGTGTCATCTGCATATCTGAGGTTATTGATATTTCTCCCGACAATCATGAGTCCAGCTTGTGCTTCCTCCAGTCCAGCGTTTCTCATGATGTACTCTGCATAGAAGTTAAATAAGCAGGGTGACAATAAACAGCCTTGACGTACTCCTTTTCCTATTTGGAACCAGTCTGTTGTTCCATGTCCAGTTCTAACTGTTGCTTCCAGACCTGCATATAGATTTCTCAAGAGGCAGGTCTGGTGGTCTGGTATTCCCATCTCTTTCAGAATTTTCCACAGTTTATTGTGATCCACACAGTCGAAGGCTTTGGCATAGTCAATAAAGCAGAAATACATATTTTTCTGTAACTCTCTTGCTTTTTCGATGATCCAGCAGATATTGGCAATTTGATCTCTGGTTCCTCTGCCTTTTCTAAAACCAGCTTGAACATCTGGAATTTCATGGTTCACGTATTGCTAAAGCCTGGCTTGGAGAATTTTGAGCATTCCTTTACTAGTGTGTGAGATGAGTGCAATTGTGCAGTATTTTGAGCATTCTTTGGCATTGCCTTTCTTTGGGATTGGAATGAAAACTGACCTTTTCCAGTCCTGTGGCCACTGCTGAGTTTTCCAAATTTGCTGGCATATTGAGTGCAGCACTTTCACAGCATCAACTTTCAGGATTTGAAATAGCTCAACTGGAATTCCATCACCTCCACTAGCTTTGTTCATAGTGATGCTTTCTAAGGTCCAGTTGACTTCACATTCCAGGATGTCTGGCTCTAGGTGAGTGATCACACCATCGTGATTATCTGGGTCGTAAAGAGGAACTAAAAAGCCTCTTGATAAAAGTGAAAGAGGAGGGTGAAAAAGTTGGCTTAAAGCTCAACATTCAGAAAACTAAGATCATGGCATCTGTTCCCATCACTTCATGGGAAATAGATGGGAAAACAGTGGAAACAGTGTCAGACTTTATTTTGGGGGGCTCCAAAATCACTGCAGTTGGTGATTGCAGCCATGAAATTAAAAGATGCTTACTCCTTGGAAGGAAAGTTATGACCAACCTAGATAGCATATTAAAAAGCAGAGACATTACTTTGCCAACAAAGGTCTGTCTAGTCAAGACTATGGTTTTTCCAGTGGTCATGTATGGATGTGAGAGTTGGACTATAAAGAAAGCTGAGCACCGAAGAATTGATGCTTTTGAACTATGGTGTTGGAAAAGACTCATGAGAGTCCCTTGAACTGCAAGGAGATCCAACCAGTCTATCCTAAAGGAGATCAGTCCTGGGTGTTCTTTGGAAGGACTGATGCTAAAGCTGAAACTCCAGTACTTTGGCCACCTCATGCTAAGAGTTCACTCATTGGAAAAGACCCTGATGCTGGGAGGGATTGGGGGCAGGAGAAGGGGACGACAGAGGATGAGATGGCTGGATGGCATCACCAACTCAATGGACATGATTTTGGGCAAACTCCGGGAGTTGGTGATGGACAGGGAGGCCTGGTGTGCTGCGATTCATGGGGTCGCAAAGAGTCAGACATGACTGAGCAACTGAACTGAACTAAACTAATGAGCATTACCAATTTGCCATTTCTATTCATTTATTATATTTGAATCATTGCTGGTATTTCAGTGGAAATTCTATTGAGAAACAGTTGAGGTGCTGCTAAGGAGAAAGGCTAGACTGGAAACTTTGTTCTATAGTGTCAGGTTTCATCTTGCACTTGCTTTGAAACCAGTGAAATGCTTCTGATTCTCTGCACTCAGGGTTGACTCGCACTCTCCCCCCACTCCTTCAATACCTTCCTCATTGTTGAACTATTTTTCTTAATCTATAAGTATTCCCAAAGGTTTTCCATTACAAGATAAAACTTGCCTCTAACAACACCCCTTCAGCTATTACCTTCTATATATTTTGTGATTGCTAAACTTCTTGATAAAGCATTATTGACATGATGACTTCTTACTTCATGGTGGTCCATTTGTAGCTTCTCTACTCGGTTGAAACTGCTGCCACAAAGATCACCTGTAACTTTTGTTCAGTTATTTTCCCAAATTATCTGCCCTAAAACTCCTTTAATGTTTGGCACTGTCTGCCTT
This sequence comes from Cervus elaphus, assembly GCF_910594005.1. NCBI lineage: Eukaryota > Metazoa > Chordata > Mammalia > Artiodactyla > Cervidae > Cervus > Cervus elaphus. The sequence goes on along the minus strand of NC_057848.1, from coordinate 139,009,406 downwards.
CTTAACTTCCCAGGTGATGCTAGTGGTAAAGGACCCGCCTGCCAATGCAGGAGACGTAAGAGGTGGGGGTTCAATCCCTGGGTCAAGAAGATCCCTGGAAGTGAGTGTGGCAACTCACTCCAGTATTCTTACCTCGAGTATCCCATGGACAGAGGAGCCTGGCGGGCTGCAGTCCATAGGATCACAGAGTCGGACGCAACTGAAGCAACTTAGCAAGCATGCAGCACACTGTCTTAACACTCTTCACCCTTTATTTTATATCTTTCTGTATTCCTCATTTCCATGCCATTTCTTGATTGTTACTTATCTGGTCCTTTTATTCCTCTAACCTTCTCCTTTCTTTTTAAAGTTCTGCCTTCTAAAGCATCCTCATATCTGTACCACACCACACTTGGCAGTTTCTTGGTTTCAGACTACCATTTAGGTACAAGTGGCAAATTCATACTTTTACTCTAGATGTATTAGCTTCAGCCTCTCATTTTTGACTGCTTACTTTATACCTCCACTTTGACAGTCTGCTAACAACTCAAACTCAGTATATTCTTTTAATATCTTTTCCTTTTTCTATTTCTCATTACTGTTAGTATTCTTTTTTATGATGAATTGAATTTTTTTTAAAAAGCCTTTTTACATATATTTAATCTCATTGCTACAAGAATAGTTTGCAATAGAATGCTGAGACTTCCCCAATAGGAAAAATAGTATAAAAAATAATGGAATATAATAAGTGATACAGGTAAAATGCTATGGCATTTTATCAAAATGACCAGGTGGTAGGAGATAGTTGTGCAATAAGGAAAACAGGAGACCTGGGACTTCCAGAAGAGTGGAGTTTCATAAATCTGTTCCTCCTTAAAAGCAATAAATACACTGAAAAAAACTGTCAAAATGAAATTTTAAATCTTGAAATTAAAGATTTCAAACAATCTGAGTAGTATTTACTCCAGAAAAACTGAATCCTGGTAACAGTGGAGTAATTTGTCACATTTTGACTTGACCTATTTCTGTCAACCTCTCCACTGCTCTGCAGTCTTACAACCACATGGCTGTGAAAACTGCAACCTTGCAGACAAAGGAAGAGGCAGATTGAGTATGACTCTGCTCACAATTCCCACTCCAGTACATTGTCACAATTTGACCTTTCTCATAGGTCTCTAGCAACACCCCTCCCCACGAGTGAGGGGTTGTCATCTTTTGACTTGTATCATATCTTGCTCTGATGGAAAGGACCTATTCTTAGGACACTTGCCAAAAATATTCAATAGTTTGGCATTGCAGTTGTCTGACGCTACAAAACCAGTTGTGACCAACTAGAGTTTGACTAAAAAATTGAAGATGTGGGGATTAAGATATCTGCAGCGAATTTCACAGTTCTGACTTGTCCCTGGGTAACATACAGGCCACATGCGTATACACAGTGGTGTGATTTCCCAGGGAAGGCCTGAGAGGGTGCCTGTTTTTTCATCTCTGGCTGATGGAGAGATGCTGTGTGAGCTGGAAGTTAAGGCTAAGGTAGAGTTGTAAACTACGTAAGTGCTGAAGGTGTGTCACAACACATATGCAGTGCTCCTTGACAAAGGGTAAAAGGTTTATTATTTCAGGCATGTAAAAAACTTGTGACAAACTATATGCATACCTTGGAGATATTTGGTTTGGATTCCAGACCACCACCACAATAAAGCAAAATAACAATAAAGTAAGTCACACAGATTTTCCTTTCCCACTGCGTATAAAAGTTATGCTTTATGCTGCACTGCAGCTTAAGCATGCAGTAGAATTGTTTTAAAAGGATGTACATACCTTCATTAAAAAATACTTCATTGCTAAAAAATGCCAAGACAATTACAATAGTAACATTGAAGATCATTGATAACCATAATAAATATAAAAACAATGAAAATGTTTGAAATATTCCAAAAATTATCAAAGTGTGACAAAGTGAGCAAGTACTATTGGAAAAAATGGCACTTACAGACTTGCTCAATGCAGAGTTGCCATTGTGCTTCAAGTGATATCTTGAAGAAAGTGAAAAAACAGTCCACAGAATGAGAGAAAATATCCACATGACCAATATCTGATAAGGGCCTTATTTCTAGAATATATAAGCATCTATTACAATTTAATAATGAAACAAGTAACACAGTTTTTTAAATGTGTAAAGAGTCTTAACAGTTCCCCCAAAAACATGCAAATGAACAATAAACACATGAAAAGATATTGAACATCGTCAATCCTTCAGGTCAGTGGCTCAGTCGTGTCCAACTCTTTGCAACCCCATGAACCGCAGCACGCCAGGCCTCCCTGTCCATCACCAACTCCTAGAGTTTACTCAAACTCATGTCCATTGAGTCAGTGATGCCCTCCAACCATCTCATCCTCTGTCATCCCCTTCTCCTCCCGCCTGCAATCTTTCCCAGCATAAGGGTCTTTTCTAACAAGTCAGTTCTTTGCATCAGGTGGCCAAAGCATTGGAGTTTCAGCTTTAGCATCAGTCCTTCCAATGAATATTCAGGACTGATTTCCTTTAGGATGGACTGGTTGGATCTCCTTGCAGTCCAAGGAACTCTCAAAGAGTCTTCAACAACAGTTCAAAAGCATCAATTCTTTGGTGCTCAGCTTTCTTTATAGTCCAACTCTCACTTCCATACATGATTACTGAAAAAACCACAGCCTTGACTAGATGGACCTTTGTTGGCAAAGTAATGTCTCTGCTTTTTAATATGCTGTCTAGGTTGGTCATAACTTTTCTTTCAAGGAGTAACCATCTTTTAATTCATGGCTGCAGTCACCATCTTCAGTGATTTTGGAGCCCAAAACAATAAAGTCTGTCACTGTTTCCCCATCTATTTCCCACGCAGTGATGGGACCAGATGCCATGATCTTAGTTTTCTGAATGTTGAGCTTTAAGCCAACGTTTTCACTCTCCTCTTTGACTTTCATCAAGAGACTCTAGTTCTTCTTCACTTTCTGCCGTAAGGGTGGTGTCATCAGCATATCTGAGGTTATTGATATTTCTCCCAGCAATCTTGATTCCAGCTTGTGCTTCCTCCAGCCCAGTGTTTCTCATGATCTACTCTGCATATAAGTTAAATAAGCAGAGTGACAATATACAACCTTGACATCCTCCTTAATCACAATGAGAAACCACTTCACACTCACTAGGATGGCTATTATAAAAATGATATACAAGAACCTTTGAGAAAAGCTGTAGAGAAAATAGGAACCATCATGCATTGTTGGTGGGAAAGAAAAATTGTGCAGCCATTTTGGAGAAGACTTTTGGAAAGCAATAATTTAAAAGATTGGACATCCTATGTCCCAGCAGTTCCCCTCTAAGATATATGTCCATAAGAAATTAAAATCTATGTGTACTCAGACACTTCTACATGGTTTCATAGCTGCATTATCCATAACAGACAAGAACAGAAGCACCCCACATTTTCATCAACTTATGAATGGATATACAAAATGTGTTTTTTATATTGATTTAATGCCATTCATCAGTAAAAAGGAAATGATGTGCTGAAAAACACCACAACATAGGTGAACCTTGAAAACATTTGCTAAGTGAAAAGGAGCTAATCACAAAAGACCATATACTGTATGATTTCTTTTTTATGAATTGTTCAGGATAGGCAAGTCTATAGAGGGACAAAGTAGATTAGTGTTTAGTAGATACATGGAGGGGGGCAAGATGAAAGTACTCACTAAGGTGAAACTTGAATCTAGCCAACAACAGTTGTAGTCAGATGCTGCTTAAATATTATATGCCATATTAATATTGATTATATTAATATTTATATACTGTATTAATATTGATGTAGAAATTCATTAAAGTGGTTTATCTTTTGTATATCAAATTGCATAAATAAACTTCTGCATGGCCTATAAAAGCTACTCTGATCATATAAGCATCAGTGATCTTGCTACCAGTAGCAAAAGAAAATAAACATTTTTATTATGTTATATGTTTCCATAAGTCTCCGATTTTTCTTCTGCTATATGTCTATATATTATGGCTTGCTTTTCACTTAAAAGTGTACAGTTTCAATGAAAATGTTTAAGTTAAATTTCAGCTTTTTCTATGCTTTAACTTGTTATACTAATTTCATGGAAATGTCGACATCATGTGATTCCTGTTTTTGTATTCTCTTTTCTAGGTATCTTCAGATCTTCCGATAGTGTGGGGAAACCCAGACATCACCATAGACCCTGATAACACAGTTCCGTATATTCTACATGTGTGCCCTTGGAAGCGTGGTATATTCAAAGGTAAGAAAATCGTTAATAAAATATTATTAACTACCATACTGGAAAACATGCATGATGAGAAGAAATTAAAAAGTAATTTACATTTCTTGTTTCTAATAAATGATCCAGAGGGAAATTTAGTTTTCTATTTAAGTCATTAGCTTTCTAAATAACCAGTGCTTTGGGGCATATATTTCATCTATAGTGCTATGCTTTCTTGTCCATTTATTTGAATTTGTAGGGCAAATTCCTGGAAGCAGAAATATTTAGTTAAGGCATTAACATTTAAAATTAGGGTGTGTATTAGTTGCTCAGTTGTGTCTGACTCTTTGCAAACCCATGAACTGTAGCCCGCTAGGCTCCTCTGTCCATGGAATTCTCCAGGCAAGAATACTGGAGTGGGTAGCTATTCCCTTCTCCAGGGGATTTTCTCAACCCAGGGATCGAACCCGTGTCTCCTTCATTGCAGGCAGATTCTTTACCATCTGAGCCACCAGAGAAGCCCCAAAATTGGAATAAATACTTTCAAATAGTTTTACCAATTTATGAGCCAGACAGTGTCCTATGAGAATATTTCTTCATAAGACTAGGTATTTTTAAAACATGTACATATAATATACTTAATTGATACATGAAAAACAGGTTAAAGGCTTTGGTAGATGTGAAGTTTTCTTCCTTTTTTTTTTTCTAACAAAGCATCCATTTATACGAATTGCCTGATGGTCCCTGAAAAGAGTTGCTTGCTTGGGAATAGAAGTGAGGGATATTTCTACAAAGCTTTTGATGGAAGAGGGGTTGGAGGTATAGAAGAGTAACAGGGAATAACTGAGGAACTGTAATTCATCAAAGGAATAACTGTTCTATTTGGAAGACAATTCAGTGTCCCATGGTGGTTTGATCCTGTTGAGGAAATTATTTAAATGTTGGTAAATGGATGCAGTTTAAAAGTATAGAAGGCACATAGAGAGTAGGCTGAATGCCAGTGCTTTTAACAAGCAGAGGGAAATTTCAGAATGGCAACCACTGTGATCCAGTTACTACTGCTGTCATAGAATATTCTGTGAGTGAAGAAGCCAACTCACCCACCCCTCACTCTCTACTTCTAATTGGCTTGACCCCACATGTCACCATAGTCATAGCTGTTAGCATCTTGTGAAATCTTCTCATCACTTTTCAGACACTTGACTTTGCAAAACCCGTTAGTATTCTCCATGGAATACGTAGATTTTGAGCTAGAGTGAGCCTATTTAAAGCATTTCAATAAAGTAGCATTTTTTGCCATTTTTATGATAATTCAGAAGATTTTAATTGATTTTAAGAAATATAAATTTCAGTTTTTATTCTCATCATCAAATGACAGTCTTAATGATAACTTTTCCTTAGTTTTAGAATTTTGATTAATCTTTCATAAAGGATAACAAGTCATTCAGAATTGCCATTACTATTTTTGATATAGGTAATAAATTTGAGTTTCCTGTCCTATAAAAGGCGGTAAGGTCTGCTATGTGTGAGAAGAAACGTAAGAGGAACTTTAAATGGTAGAATGTTGTTGAATTAGGAGTGTTTATGACTCCATTAAGCAAAATAGAGCCACTGATCCATGAATCAGACTCTTAAAGTTATAGAAATGGAGCTAAGAAAAAATTAAATAATCAGATTTAATATGGCTTTATATAGTCATTTTTGTTGATTTTGGCAGCATTTTAGAAATGCTAAAAATTTTAAAACATATTTTCAAATTTCAAAACATTTTCACTCATCGGATAAGGACTCAGCATGCTGATTTGAAGGACTTTAGAAGAAATTTAGAAACATTAAAGGCAACTCAGGGCATATTGTTAGATGAAATGAATTAGTAAATATTGCTGGCTACACAAGAGCCTTTGCAGGCTTCATAATTTTGAAAAATATTTGCAAGACATTTTCATGATTGTGCTTCCCAGGGCAGTCCGTTAGATTTGAATTAATGTTACCATTATGATTTGGACAGGCTGAGCCTGTAAGGAAGGCAAGCTCCATTTTTATTGATATTACTGTTGGAAGGCTTCTACAACATTTTAAGCAGTGGAGATGTAATTGCTTCGAAACAGTTGTTAATCTGTTGTAACATAAAGAAAACTGGACTAAAATTTTCACGCATATATGAGAATGTTCCTATTTGTACTGGTTAAAGAAGTACGTCAGTGTCTGTGTGTCTGTGTGTATCACTGGTCTTGAAAACTTTGTGCATGTTTTTAGTTCTATACTTAACTATATAAACAGTTATTTACAAAAGGCCTACAATTTGGAAAGTCTTGATGAGTATAGTAGTTATAAACAAAGCTGACCTTCAACCAGTTACACTCTGTTCATTTAAATATTTTCACAGATGCTTTTCCTCATATGTTGGCAATCCTTAATTGTTTGAACTCCACTGTAATGTAACTTTTGAACTCTAGCCACCACAGCCTATCCCTTTGGCCCCCGGCCTCCCCAGTAATTCAGCAAAATATAAAGGGTTAGCACAAGCCTCAGAATTTGGATCCAGCATCCTTTCTGATTGATCCGGGCTGGAATATAGGTTTGTTAATTATTTCAAATATTACTACTGGATACAAAGATAAATATCGTGTGGCTCCTGCCTCCCAGGAATTCGTATCTGGTGGTGGAAATACATATCCATAAATCATCTAGTACAAAGTACACTTTGATATACCACAAGTTTAAACATGGCACTGATAATGGAAAACATTAACCCTAACAGTGGGAGTCTGAGAGGGTTTCTTAGGGTATAATGGTTTTGATCTGGACCTTAAAGCTGGACCTTTGAGCTGGGACTTATCAGCCAATATGGTGAGCAGAGCAGAGGAAACAACCTTATTGAAAACACAGAAAAGATATTTTCTGTAGATAATGAATAGCAGGGGTATGTCTGGAGTGTGTATCTGTGCCAGCCAATGGAGAGTGACATATAGTTAGAAATATAGGCAGACTTTGTTGTATGGAATTTTTGTTTTACTTCTTATTGCAGTTGCAGCCATTGAAGGTTTCTGAGGGGCATGAGTCAACTGAGTTTTAGAAAGAAAAGTCTAGAGATAATATACAAAACAGATAGGGAGTACAAGACAGGGTGGATAGATCTGAGATCATTTAGTGGACTTTAGTAATATTCTGATTGATCAGTTCTCAATATTCGTTTGTGCCTCTTATACTGAAAGGAGACCCTGAGAGAAGAGTTTAATTGCAGGTAGTTTATTTGAGATGTGATCACAGAAAGCACACTGACTGAATGGAGAAGTAAGATGCTGAAGGGAAAAAGTCAGTAAAAAGTAAGGTATATATCAAATTACTGCTGAGACCTGGGGAAACTTATTGGTAACTTTCTGAGAGAATTGTCAGGCTGAAGGGCAAGCAAATTGAGGTAAACATCCTCTAACTCCTCTCCATCAATCATTAATGTTTGTTCTTAGGGAAGATTACACGGCAGTGAATCCCCACTGGAAAAAAGTCATAGGAAAACATTGGTGTGTATGGGAGCTGTCTGCAGAGGGGATTTTCATGGGTCACTGAGTTATATGTGACATATACTATACTGGGTGTCATGGCATACTGATTGATAGGCAAGAATTTTGAAAAATGGATGGATTTGGAATTATCACAGCAGCCTGAGGTGAGCTACAATCATGTTTCATATGTGCCCACATGGCGGTTTTAATTCGAATGCCTCTTTCACCATGGAACAAAAAGATAATATTGACCATTTAAATGAAGATTGAAGGCAGACCAAACAAGTCCAATGATAGTGAGTTAAAAAACAGAAGGAAAATTTCAGGAAAAGTGACAGTGGAAAATGATGCTTTTACAGCTTAGGTTTCAAGGGAATCAGATTCTAGGATGGGAGATGAGCGTATAGGACATGTATCAGGGAATGTGTTGTCATCAACACTTGTGAAGGCAAAGGTAAGAAAGGATAATACTGAGCAGAGGAAAGAGCTGGGTTTCCGGACAGACCAAGTAAAGGCGTTCAGTCAACTCACTGGGTTCCCTGAAGCTGGGATGGTCCTTTGGAATTGTCCCAAGTTAGGAGAAGGGGACTGGGCCTTTATGCTGCTGTGTTGATTAGTCACTGAAAAGTGGACTACATGTGGAAGGAGGTTTGACCTTGGAGGAGGCTTGCTTTTTCCACTCAAGTCAATGTCTGAAGAGGGTTTAACCAGATGGTCATTTACCAGTGTCATTCCTAGTAGCAACAGAAATAAGTCCGTCATTCCTGAACAGGACTATGGTTGATGCAGCATAGCATTTACCACAGTTGTTTTTGATAAAGAATGAATATGGAGAGAGAAGGGAGAAAAGAGAGTCAAGTGTACTGCTGCTAAGTCGCTTCAGTCGTGTCCTACTCTGTGCGACCCCATAGATGGCAGCCCACCAGGCTCCCCTGTCCGTGGGATTCTCCAGGCAAGAACACTGGAGTGGGTTGCCATTTCCTTCTCCAATGCATGAAAGTGAAAAGTGAAAGTGAAGTTGCTCAGTCGTGTCTGACTCTTCATGACCCCATGGACTGCAGCCTACCAGGCTCCTCCGCCCATGGGATTTTCCAGGCAAGAGTACAGGAGTGGGGTGCCATTGTCTTCTCTGGTACTTATGATAGTAAGCAACTCTAAGGAAGGTGATAACATTAACTGTGAGAGAGAAGCCATCAGCAGGATGGATTTCCTAGTTAGGGAGGGAAAGCCCAGTTCTATCTTGATTTGAAGGCTATCTTTTTGTGTCAATAAATTTCAGGAATTGAGTCAGTCAACTCTAGATATGAAAACATAGACCCTTAAAGGGAAACAGAAGCACAAAATCAAGCAAACAAAACCACCATGTGTAAAGGCAGAAATGTGTTAATAACTAAACACATTAAAATATAATGGCTTAATTCTCTCCTTAACAACCACAAAATGACCTCTCTGGGCATTAGAATGCAAAAAGCTAATATTACTCTCCATTATTACAGTATTAGTATGTAACAAAATATAGAAATATAGTAATAGACTGTGGCTTATTTGTAGTAGTTAAATATGCAACTAAATTTCCACTTGTCTCAGGTAGAAACTTGATTTTTTTTGTACAAGATCAATATTTACGTGGAGATGATTAGGCCTTAGTGATTAGCATATACTTTAGTAGCAGTAATCCTTATATTTATTTTCATTGTAATAGCATAATATGATTCACAAATAAGATTTAAAGATGGCTATAAACATGCATGTTCACAATGTATGTGCTCCTAATATAGCACAAAGAAAATGAACTTGTAAGGATTAAGGTTATACAGTTTTTGTTTTTGTTTTTATGGTCGCTCTGCTTATTTTTTCTTCCATTTATTTTTATTAGTTGGAGGCTAATTACTGTACAGTTTGATACATATCATTTTTTCTAAGAGTTCATTCCATTTGCTCTTTAATAATCTATATATGGCATGTATGTCTCTGGCATAACTTTCTGAGTTTGTTATGAGGATGTCACACTAATCAGCTCAGTGCACTCCAGCTTGCGAATATCAGGGTCATAATATAACTTTAGAAAGCAGATTTTACTAACAGACAGGTGACTATCTAAGCTTACAGGGATGCCTCTAGGGCCCCCTTTCTGTGAAGAGAAATGAAGAGTTATAAAGCTAAATAATTAATTTGGGGCTTGTGAAATCTGAGCCCCAAACCATGCAAGCATGAGCTCTGTGGCAATTTGGTTTTCACATTCCCAGTTATCACCCCAAAACACAAGACTCCAGGCTACCACAAAGTAGTCCATATTCCAGAACAGACAGCGTCTTCAGCGATGACTCAGTGCAGTGGATTGCTGCTTTCTTAGCTTGTATGTGTGTTTAACTTAAAAATTTCATTTGAGAGGATATTCTCTGGACATCTCTTCCAACATATCATAGAAATGATGATCCCTATTTATCTTTAAGCAGCTTTTATCTTATTAACTTGTGCAGTTAATTTATTGAATGTAAGTATAAGACTTCACAGTGATTCCTTATGAATGCCTACTTGTGAGCGACATGCTTTCATTTCCAGGGAAGAAGTCTTTAGAAATCATTACAATTGTTAATGACATTTGTGGTGGTAGTTTAGTTGCTAAGACATGTCCGACTCTTGTGACCCCATGCACTGTAGCCCGCCAGGCTCCTCTGTCCATGGGATTTCCCAGACAAGAATACTGGAGTGGGTTGCCATTTCCTTCTTTAGGGGATTTTCCCAACCCAGGGGTAGAACCTGTGTCTCCTGCCTTGTAGGTAGATTCTTTACCCACTGAGCCACCAGGGAAAACCATTTGTTTGTGACCAAAAAAGGAAAGGATGAGATGGGGGAAAAATTTGGATACTGAATATCTTATCTTTGTCTACAGAGTTGTAGAAGTTCACCAGGATTAGTCATTTAAATTTATGAACAAATATTAGGTTGAAATAATTTAGTATGTGAATCATGGCATGGTGACCCAAAATGACCTCTAAATGTTGAACAAGAAGATTTTTACACCTAAAACTAATGTAATGTTATATGTAGATTTTATCTCAATTAAAAATACACATTAAAAAAAGACATTTCATAAACCATTCACTTATAGTGTCAAATATTTAATTGTTTAGCATACTACATGGACACAGTTCAATACTATTCTTTTTTTATTCTACAATAGAAAACTAAATGCTGAGAATCCACATTTTAAGATGGTTTCCAGTCATGTTAGTAAATTTAGTCTCTACCCTGAGCATTTGTGATAAAGTGGTCTTAGTCTCTCTTATATCCGTGACCCTTGACAGGCTGATTGCTCCAGAAAGTAGGTAATGATAATTTTGAGGTAGCCCACAATTACCCTGTATTTTTTTCAATGGCAGCTGAAGGTGCTTTTTCCCTTGCTGAAAAGTGATTGTATTTATTCAGTTCAACACAACTGTGAATTATAGCTAAGATTTATCTCTGCAAATTTGCAATTCGAAAGTTCTTATGCTGGAATGAGATCTATTATGACATTGGCACAAGAAAGCCTCCTCCAAATGACTGCAAAGAGGTTTTAGTCAGCTTTGCTAAAGACTTTTAAAAATTTCTGTTCAGTGAACTTCTGCTTAATGTCAAAACAAAGTGTTTAATGTGTGCATAACAAAGTTCTTATGTTAGGCCTATGTTTAAACAAGATAGGATTAGTTTTTATAGCTGGCACCCCACTACTCTCTGACATAATACACTATCTAGAGAGAGATGTATTACCAGTTTGAAATACAAATTCAGTTCAAAATTTGATTTCTAATATTGTATGTGATGAGAATGTGCTTGTCATGTGTATATTCAGAATGTGACTCTGAGCAAGAGCAGTGCTATTTAAATTTGCATTTTTTATTTAAAGTCTGGGCAGTGTCTTCTTGCTAACTGCCACATTGCAATGGCAGAATTGCACATCTTTTACTTTGCTATCGCTTATCTTACTGTTACTGGGTCACAAAGGAACATGTTCAAAAGGTGCATGTGACTTCAATCTCCAATTACATCTTTCTCTGGTTGGACAACCTTGGCAGTATACTTAGCGTCTCTGATTATCAGATTTTTTTACATGTAAAATATAGATAATACTTAAACTTTCAGGGTAGTTATGGGCATAAAATGGAGATATATGAAAAGTGCTCATCTGGTAGGTCTTAAACTAATATTTATCACCCTTATTTAATATGCTAATTCCATTTTTGAAAATTCTCTAACATGATATGGATATATGGGAGGGTTTAGGGCTTCTTTTGTTTCCACTCTCTCCTAGTTGATCTCATTGAAAATGCCAGAGGCGGTTCTATCAAAAGCTTGGCTGAAATAGAATTTGGATCTCGCTGGCTTATTCCCACCAGTGTTGTAGACTGTATACAGTTATAGGAGCATAAAAACCAGTTAGATGCCACTGGTATTTCAAAACAAATGCTGGCTGTTGTAACTGCCATAAAGCATTTTCATGCTCTGTTAGGTGAAGGAAATGGTTTGCAAAAACAGGGCCTTGAGGCAGTGCAGAGAGAATGAATTGAGTTTGTTTGGATCCACTCATGGTCCTCTGGGCTCTCCTCTTAGTTTTCCCTATCTCTGCTTTCCCAGACAGCCTCTGCTCTGATAGTTGACAAAAGCTCTACCTGCCTGAGTGGGATTAACCTGGGTGAGGCTTGTGAACACTAGATGTATCTTCCTGCCCCAACCCCAAAGTCAAAATCAGCATTAAGTCTAGTCTCAAGGTCTACTCGTATAATTGGCTCGAGATAAATTCATACATGTTAATAGATCAAAGAAGGAGGCAAATTTAGCATTTTCTGTCTTTGCATAGGATGTTCTGTCCTCTGAGTGCCAGGCTAACACTGGCCTGCAGACCAACACCTGACATGTAGCAGCAGGTATTCGGTTAGTATCAAAGGGAAAAAGTAATACAGTTCAAAATTTATTTCTGAAATATTTAAAAAATTGCTTAGTAGTACAATAAGAGGAATGCAGTAAAATATGAGTACAAGGAAGATTTACAAACTTGGAGAAAAGCATAAATTTGGAAACAGCATCTGTTCTGTCAAACTAAGACACTCCTGAGATTCCAGTGTTTGCCTGGGAACCCACATTTAATTGGTATAACATTCACTCATAATTGATGATCATGTATCAGAGACATAGTTCTCCCTGGGAATGCAAGGCAGGCTGTAGATGCTTTCTTGAATATAAGTTCAGGTTGGTCTTAGAAGAAGGCTGTAGTGGCTACTGAATCTACCCCATGATATTCTGGTTAAAAACTTCATATTTGAATTTTGAACTTAATACACCTGTATATAGTATATATGCATATACATACACACATATATGTCATTGTTATTAAGAAGATAAAACTTTCTCCCTCTTTTTCCCACCTCTCTCCCTCTTATCCTTTCTCCTGTGTGTGTATGTGTTACGTATGTGTATGTCCTGCTTTACTAGTCAAAAGAATTTGTGTATTTTGTAAGGAGTTATTTACAGTAGAATGAAAATATGATTTAGCAAGTCATGGGCTTTTCTCATGTTAAACTTTTACTGAAGAATCACAGAGAGGGGTTTCTTGTAAATAATTTATTCATACATTTATATGAAAATTTTCAAATTCAAAGCATCCTTCAAAGAGGCTTTCTAGTATATGAGAAATTAAACATAACCTATTGAAATTAAGAGGGTTAAAGTTTCAGAAATTCCGAAACTTTAAGACCATTTTTTGTCTTTTAATTTTTTTCCTCTCTTTTATTGAAGTATACTTTATATATATATATATGTATATATATATATATATATATTATTTTTTAATATTATTTTCCATTATGGTTTATCATAGAATATTGACTATAGTTCCATGTGCTATGCAATAGAACCTTGTTTATCCAGTCCATATATAAGAGCTTATATCTGCTTACCACAAATTCCCATTCTATTCTTCCCCCACCCCACCTCCCCACTGGCAACCATGAGTCTGTTCTCTATGTATGTGAGTTTGTTTCTGTTTCATAGATAGGATCATTTGTGCCATACTTTGGACTCTCATGTAAGTGATATGATATGGGATTTGTCTTTCTCATTCTGACTTACTTCACTTAATATGATAATCTCTAGTTCTATCCATGTTGCTGCAAATGGCATTGTTCTGCTCTTTTTATGGCTGAGTAGTATTCCATTGTGTATATATACCACAACATTTTTTATCCATTCATCTGTCAGTGAACTTTTAGGTTCTTTTCATGTTTTGGCTATTGTGAATAGTGCTGCAACAAATATTGGGGTGCATGTATCTTGTTGAATTATAGTTTTATCTGGATATATGCCCAGGAGTGGGATTGCTGGATCATATGGCAACTTTAGTTATTTGAGGAGCCTCCATACTGTTTTTCATAGTGACTGTACCAACTTTTATTCCCACCAACAGAGTAGGAGGGTTCCCTTTTCTCCACACCCTCTCCAGCATTTATTATTTGTAGACTTTTTATGGTGGCCATTCTAATTGGTGTGAGGTGGTACCTTACTGTAGTTTTGATTTGTAATTCTCTAATAATTAATGATGTTGAACATTTTTTTCATGTGCCTGTTGGCTATCTGTATTTAAATATTTTTTTCTTAACATGAAACTACTACAAAAAGTTTTGCAAATTGTGTTGAACACTTGCCTATTGACATTTTGCAGTTTTATAAAATGTGACTGCTCTCTTTTTACCCTGTGGATGGGGCCTAAGGATACTTTTAATGCTATAATTCATTTTTATCTCATGCAGGAATTAATCAGAAATAAAGTGAAAATAAAATAAAAAGTAAATGAGGACTTTTCATGCAGGCTTAAGAAGCCACCTTCACAATGCAGTGAATCCACACAAATGACCAAGCATTTATATTTGATATCAGTGAAATATACATGACTTTATGGAACAAGAGGAGATCTACATAGAGATTTTAGTTAGATAGATAGACAGATATGTAAAAGTCTTCTAGCTATTTAAATAGGATGCCTTCATTAATTATCTTGTATTAATTACTTTGCACATGACATTGCCTAGTGCTAGAAAGATACTCATTGGGGCTGTGAATTTAACACATCCTGCTTATACAATACTTCGAATTTGGGGTGACAGTTCTCAGTTTCTGTCAATATCCTGCTTAGAAGTGGTGGGTATAATATCTGAAACATACAGTGTATTTTTAACACCTTTGTTGCAGAATGATTGATATACAGTAAGTTGTACATATTCAAAGTACAATTTGAGAAGACAATGTATGCATATGGGCTTCCCTGGTGGCTCAGATGGTAAAGAATCTGCCTGCAATGTGGGAGACCTGGGTTTGATCCCTGAGTCGGGAAGATCCCCTGGAGGAGGGCATGGCAACCCATTCCAGTATTCTTGCCTGGAGAATCCCATGGACAGAGGAGCCTGGTGGGCTACAGTCCATGGGATCACAAAGAGTTGGATGCAACTGAGTGACTAAGCATAGCACAGCAACATATATATATATATATATATATACCCATGAATCCATTGATTCAATTCAAACAGTGAATATATTTCACCCCTTAAAGTTTCCTTGTGTCCATTTTTAATCTTTTTTTTTTCCATTTTTAATCTTTTTGCCTCTGCTCTCCTTCTGCCCAATTGCCACCCTTGCCCTGGACAACCATTTATCTGTTTTCTGTCGCTTTATATGCATCTTAACAGTGCTGCATGTGTGTGTGTGTATAAAATCACACATTGTGCACCCTTTTTTGAATGTTTTCTTTTGTGCATCATAATTATTTTGAGATCCATCTATACAGTGTATGTTTCAATAGTGTATTCCTTTTATTGCAGAGTAACAGTCCCTAGAATGGATATATCATAGTGTGTTCATCTGTTTACCTATGGATGGATATTTGGGTTTTGGTATGTTGTGCTAATTACAAGAAAAGCTAATATGACCATTCATGTATATGTCTTTCTATGGGCATATACTTTCATTCCTCTTGGGTAAATCACTTATGTATAGAATGACTGGATAACACAGTTACTGAATTTATAACATTTTAAGAAACTGCTAGACAGCTTTTCAAAAACATTGTTTCTTTTTCCATTCCCACCAGCAGTGTATAAATGTTCCACTTTGTCTACATACTAAAATAGGGATAATGATTTCAATATTTTCCATTTTAACTTGTGTGTAGTGCTATTTTACAGTGTGGCTTTAATCTATATTTTCATAATGAATAATAAATAACTTTGAGCATATCTTCTTGTGCTTGTTTTGTCTTCCATGTGAAAAGTGAAAACAAAAGCAAAAGTGTTAGTCACTCAGTTGTGTCCAACTCTTTGTGACCCCATGGACTGTAGACTGCCAGGCTCCTCTGTCTATGGAATTTTCCAGACAAGAATACTGGACTGGATTGCCATTCCCTTCTCCAGGGTTTCTTCCTGTCCCAGGGATTGAACCCAGATCTCCTGCATTGCAGGCAAATTCTTTACCATCTGAGCCACCTTGTTATCCATATGCCTTCTTCATTGAAATGCTTTTTCAAGTCTTTTGTTCATGCCCCTATTGAATTGTGTTTTCTTATTGTTGAATCTTGAGACTTTTTAGAAGTGTATTCTAGATATAGTCCTTTTATTATATACATGCTTTACAAATTTTTCTCCCAATATGTAGTTTTCCTCTTAATTTGATTAACAGTGTCTATAGAATAGCAAAAGTTTTTATTTTTCCCAGCTATATTGAGGTTTGATTGACAAATTAAAATTGTATGTTCTTAAGATGCAAAATGTGACAATTTGATATACATATATTTTATGAAGTGATTATAGAAGTTTTTAATTTTAATGAAATATAATCTATCAGTTTTTTTTCTTTTACATTCAGGAAGAAGCATGTGGTTTTAATTGCAATCTAGACTGTCACTGCTTGCTTTAGTAATGAAATCATAGGTTCTTGCTAAAGTTAAAATATAATCCACCATTCTCTACAGCAGAAATCTGAATTCTGTAGATTTTGATAATCCTTTATAATCCTTTCCTGTTGTCTTTAGTTTCTTGATATACTCATGTCAAAATGTATTACGGAAAGAGCAAACAGTATAATTCCATGCACAAAGAAGTGGAGCCTATAAGACTACCATCTGGAGCTTAACTGACATAGGTTTAAATTAAGAGTTTAGAAAGAGTGGGAGACAAGAGTTCTTATGGCAATGCGGCTGCAGCCCTGGGTTTCTTTATCTCTGTTCTTCATCAGCCACATGATTTTGTTTTTCCACCTTGCCACTTGGCTCCCTAAAGAGAAATAAAAGAAAGTGAATCAGAAATAAGGATAAAACAAAGAAAGGAAAAAATGACAGAGAAGGAGGAAGAGGGTGAGTAGAGAATTCCTTAGGCTTTCATCTTTAGTCTCCTTACTCAAATTTTAAAGGGTAGTATTTCCCTGGTGGCTCAGAGGTTAAAGCGTCTGCCTGCAGTGCAGGAGACCTGGGTTCGATTCCTGAGTTGGGAAGATCCCCTGGAGAAGGAAATAGCAACCCACTCCAGTATTCTTGCCTGGAGAATCCCATGGAAGGAGGAGCCTGGTAGGCTACAGTCCATGGGGTTGCAAAGAGTCAGACACGACTGAGCGGATTTCATTTCATTCATGACGTTAGATGGTTTTTCCAGTGGTCATGTATGGATGTGAGAGTCGGACGGTGAAGAAAGCTGAGCACCGAAAAATTGATGCTTTTGAACTGTGGTGTTGGAGAAGACTCTTGAGAGTCCCTTGGACTGCAAGGAGATCCAACCAGTCCATCCTACAGGAGATCAGTCCTGGGTGTTCATTGGAAGGACCGACACTGAAGCTGAAACTCCAATACTTTGGCCACCTCATGCGAAGAGTTGACTCATTGGAAAAGACCCTGATGCTGGGAGGGATTTGGGGACAGGAGGAGAAGGGGACGACAGAGGATGAGATGGCTGGATGGCATCACCGACTCGATGGGCATGAGTTTGAGTAAACTCCAGGAGTTGGTGATGGACAGAGAGGCCTGGCATGCTGTGGTTCATGGGGTCACAAAGAGTCGGACACAAGTGAGGGACTGAACTGAACTGAACTGACTGATGACGTTAGAGACCCACTCCAGTATTCTTGCCTGGGAAATCCCATGGACAGAGGAGCCTGGTGGGCTACAGTCCATGGGGTTGCAAGAGTTGGATACAACATAGCAGCTAAATAACAGTGATATTTGAGAAACAGCAATTAAGATTAATTTGATCATATATAATATAATGTGCATAGAACAAATACTTATGAAAAAAACTTCATGACAGTTAATGTGCCTCCAAGAAATTATCAAGTGGATAAAATTCAGACCATACAGTGATTTTTCGATAACAGTTCTCCTCATTCGTGAGAGGGAGTGGTAAAGGTCCATTGGAAGGAGCAGGAAGGATGTGAGGGAACCAAGTGTAAAGAGTCAAAGACCTTGCCAAGTTTAACTGTTGCCATGGAATCTTGCTTTTGCAGGTTTTGTAAGGGATGATATATTTTAGGTGATCAGTGAGCAGTATCTGAGAGTTATCACGTTAGGTCAGAATAAGTGTTTTCGAGGTATGTGAGTGATTTTTCTGTTTTTCTGATCAAATGCCCATTTAATCCGTGATATTTGCACATGGTTTAATGTGCCATATCCCATATTCTATGTTAGGTAAATATATGTGCCTTTGTCACTTACTAACTCTATGACCTGGAGTAAGTTACCCAATCTTCTCTATACCCTCAGTTGCTCAGCTTTAAAATAAATTCAGTGAGTAATTAACTCATATATTTATGAAAGTGGTTAAATAGGTAATGAATGTGAAGCATTTTGCACTTGCCTAATGCAGAATAATCATTCAGTAAATACTTTTTCATTATTTTCAAAAGAAATTAATGTGAAATTACATTCTTCAGTCTATAAATTTGAGTTTGATATTTACATTTTACAAGAGAGTATGAAATTAGAAAAAATTAATTCCTAATTTTTAAAAATGACTTATATACTAGGGGATTTGTTTTACTTACTATTCAAACATTTAGACTGTTTACAAAGGACAAATAATCCATTTCTCAAAATACAAGTTTGTGCTATTAAAAAACATAATAGCTATAATTATGATTCCTATTAGAATTTTTGTAACACTCATTCAAACTGAAAATCTCCATTAAATGAACGATGTTGTATTTTAGAGAGTTGCTTTTGTTCACTACTATTATTTCTGTTACACCTATAGTTTTTCCAAAGTAGTCTAATAATTTTCCTATCACTCTGATAAACTCAAGCACCAATAATCAAGGTTTTATTTTTGTTCCATTTTGAATTAGTTGGCTTTTGTCAGAAAAGAGGAATACAGGAAACGAATTAATCACATGTACATATATATTGTGGCAAAATATCATTGTCATTTGAAATACATATTCTTCTTGTAATTATTTACTGCATTTTGTTTGAAGGTTCATTACTACCAGTCATGTTGCTGAGTCAATAGTTATTCATAATAAAAGTTTATAAGAAGTTGACCACATATCTCTTCTACCATAGTTAATTAATAACTGAAAATAAAATGCCATTTAAAAATGTGATTGTTTAGAAATAAAACTTATATTGCCAATGAAAAAGTTTTTCACTGGAGAAAACGTATATAAATCAGTGGTGTAATTCCAAGATACATTTTTTAAATGTTATTTCAATTAAAACATAAGCTACTACATAGACCTTTAATTTCTCTTACAGTTCTCTTCATCCATTTCTGTTTTTTTAGATGAATGTGTAATTTCTCATTTTGGTATATAACATATGGTCTTACACTCATATAGGACTTCTGAGCTGTTTTTCAAATAGTTGTCAAATTTCTATCTGCTATAGGGTAATAAAAATATAATAATGTTTAAATGGGTATGTTAGAGGAAGAAAAAATGTGTCAAGTATATAAATAACTGAAATGAGAAAGAATAGAGGAAGTGTACTTTTAATTCTTGAAACTTTTTCATAGTATTTGAAGTAGTGATTAGTGAAAAGTGAAAGTGAAGTCGCTCAGTCGTGTCCGACTCTTTGCGACCCCATGGACAGTAGCCTGCACCAGGCTCCTCCATCCATGGGATTTTCTAGGCAAGAGTACTGGAGTGGGTTGCCATTTCCTTCTCCAGGGAATCTTCCCGACCCAGGGATCGAACCCAGGTCTCCCGCATTCTAGAAAGAAGCTTTACTGTCTGAGCCTCCAGGGAAGTCTGAAGTAGTGATTAGGTTCCCTTATTACTTAGTACACATATTAACATATGTAAGTTTATCCAAATAATGGTTTTATCTAACTGAACTGTTATATTAGTTTTCTTTTCTAATTGTTCATTGCTGGTGTACATAAATTTACCCTTCATTCATTCATTCCTGAAATGAGTCTCATTTGATTCTGATATAAAATTCTTTTGATATGCTGCTGATTTTCTAGTATTTTATTGAAAATTTTTGAATCAATGTTCATTGGGATATTAAATTTTAGTTTTCTTGTACTGTCTTTGTCTAGTTTTTGTATCATGGCAATGCCGACCTCCTAGAATGAGTTAGAAATTTTTCCCTCCTCCTCACTATTTTGGAAATGCTAATTCTTCTTTAAATGTTTGGTAGAATTAAACAGTGAAGCCGTCTTGTGCTGGGCTTTTCTCTGCAGGGAGTTTTTGATTACTGATTTAATTTTCTTCCTAATTTTGTGTCTATTCAAGTTTTCTATTATTCATACATCAGTGAGTGTTTTAGGAAATTATCCATTTCATTTAAGTTTATCCAATTTTTGGCACATAATTGTTTATAATATTCTCATATATATGCATATGTAATGCTTTTTATTTTGGTAAAAATAATAGTAATGTCCTACTTTATTTCTGATTTTATTCATTTGAGTCTTCTCTCTTTTTTCCTAGTCCATCTAGCTAATGATCTACCACTTCTGTTGATTTTTTCAAAGAAAAAACCTTTGGGGGTTTTTTTGTTTCCTTTATTTTTCTGTTCTGTATATTATTTCCCTCCATTCTAAAAACTTTTTTTTCTTACTGCTAATTTTGGGTTTAATTTGCTCTTCTTTTTGTAGTTCATATAGTGTACAGTTATGTTGTTGGTTTGAGATTATTCTTTTTTTTAATGAAATCATTTACTGCTATACATTGCCCTCAGCACTGCTCTTATTGCATCCTTTGTTTTATATGCTATGTTTTCATTTTCAATTTTCTCAAGATATTTTCTAATTATTATTGTGATTTCTTCTTTGAAATATTGTTTGAGTATGTTGTTTGATTTCTAAATTTATATACTTCCTTCTTCTGTTATTTATAATTTCATTCCATTGTGATGAGGAAAAATGCTTTGTGCAATTTCAGTATTTTAAAATTTATTAAGATTCACTTCGTGGTTTCACATGTGATCTACCGTAAACATTGTTCCTTATTCATTTGAGAAGAATGTGTCTTCTGCTGCTGTTTTGTGGGACGTTCTATGTAGTCAGTTAGGTTTAGTTGTTTTATAGTTTTATTCACATCCTCTGTTTCCATATTTGTCTCTGTCTAGTTGTTCTATCCATTAATGAATGTGGGATATTGAGGTCTCTAGCTATTATTGTAGGATTATCTATTTCTCCTTCTGGTTTTATCAGTTTTTTTCTTCATATATTTTGGGCCTCTGTTTTTAGGTGTGTATGGGTCTATAGGTTTTAATCTAATATTGCTAAATTGAATCTTTTTTATTTAATAATTGTTACTATTGCAGAATGATCACATTAAATCTAAATATCAATCAGTGCACACTTAGAATTTTTTTCTTGTATTAAGAACTTTTAAGATTTACTCTCTTAGCAACTTTCTAATATGCAATACAGTATTATTAGCTGTAGTCATCATGCTGTACATTACATTCCCATGACTTATTTTATAACAAGAAATTTGTACCTTTTGGCTCCCTTCACCCTTTTCACTAACCCCACCCCCACCCTTTGCCTCTGGCAACCACCCATCTGTACTCTGTATATATAAGCTCATTTTTGTTTGTTTACTGGTTTTTTAGTTAACTGAACCTTTTATTAATGTATAGTGCCTTTTTGTTTCTTGTACATTTTTTGATATCTAATAAGTGAATTGTTTCCAAAACACAGTTTAAAATACTAATAAGAGCAGTAAAATAACCCAATTTTAAAAACTGACAAAAAATCTGGAGAGACGCCTCACCAAAGAAAATATTCTGATAGGAAATAAGCATATGGAATGGTTTCCAACATCATATGTCTTTTTAGGGAACTACAAATTAAAACAACAATGAGATAACACTACATACCTATTAGGATGGCTAAATCCAGAAGCCCTGACAGTACCAAATGCTGGTAAAGATGTGGAACAGTTCTCACTCATTAATGGTGAGAATACAAAATGGTACAGTGGTACAGGTGCTTTAGAAGACAACTTAACAGTCCTTCACAAAACAGAACGTACTCATAACATAATCCAGCAATCATCAGCTCGTTTTGTATTTACCCAAATGAGTTCATACTTTATGTCCACACACAAAAATTTACACATGGATGTTTATAACAACTTTATTCATGATTACCAAAATGTGGAGGCAGCCCTGGTGTCCTACAGCAGGTGAATGGATACATAGTGGTATATCCATACAATTGGATATTTTTCAGTAATAAAAACAAGTGACGAAAAGACTGAACAAAGCTTAAATGTATGTTGCTTAGTGAAAGAAGCCAATCTGAAAAGGCCATCTATACAACATTCTGAAAAGACCAGTGGTTACCAGTTCTGGGAAGGAGAGTTTGGGGGAGAGAGATGAATGAGTGGGATACAGGGGATTTGTGGGGGGATATGAAACTATTCTCTGATACTGTAATGGTAGATAGATGAAGGGCTTCCCTTGTGGTTCAGCTGGTAAAGAATCGGCCTGCAATATGGGAGACCTGGGTTCAATCCCTTGCTTAGAAAGATCCCCTGGAGAAGGAAAAGGCTATGCACTCCATTATTCTGGCCTGGAGAATTCCATGGACTGTGTAGTCCATGGGATCACAAAGAGTTGGACATGACTGAGCGACTTTCAGGTAGATGAAATTATACATTTATCAAAGTCATAGGATGTACAACACAAAGAGTGAACCAGAATGTCAGCTATGGACTTTAGTTAATAATGATATATTATTATCAGCTCATCACTTATAAGTAATGTACCACCTAATGTAGGATGTTTATAATAGGGGAAACTACAGGAGGTATATGGGAACTCTCTGTACTTTACATTCATTTTTTGTAAACATTAAACTCGTTAAAAAAAAAATCTATTAGTTTAAAAAAGTGTGGACTTTACATCACAATGCTCATGTTCAAATTCCAGCTGTGTTATTAAACGCTGATTGACCTTGAGCAAGCTACTGAACTTCCTTGTGTCACAGTTTCACTTCTTTAAAATGGGGGTAATAATAGGACTTAGTTCATAGGTATGTTTTGGAAAAAGTTGTCAGCTTTTGTAAATCCCTGGAACAATGGCTGGCATATAGTAAGTCCTACATAAGCATGAACTATGTAGTCATTTAATTCTCAAAACAACTAGCACCATTTTACAAATGAGGTAAGTGACATGTTCAGGGCTAAATTTGCAGTAGTAGAGTCAATAGTTTGAATCCATATTCTATCAAAAGCCTGATGTTCTTTCTACTATATACCCTGTCTTTCCACAATCTGTTTGTGAGCGTATACCAAGCTCCTATGTAAAATAACAAAGCCATGTTTATAATAGGACATGAAGTTTAACTTGTAACTTACGTGCCTTTGTGAAATTTCAAAACAAGGGAATTGAAAGTAATAAGATAGGAGTCATATCAGCAAGATGGCAAAGTAGAAGATCCACCAGTTGTATCCCTCTTCAGCACAATCATTTGAAAGCCTTCCAAGGACAAAAGTGCCATTGTGGGATCCAGGTAGGAGACCACGAAACCCTGGTGAAGTCCAAAACCAAGGAGGACCATTTTGAAAAGGCAGGCTTATGCTCAGATGACAGTCTTGCCACCTGTGATCCTGGCTACAGACCAGAAAACACCCCTGTGGATTGTTGCAGTCCCATTTGACTTTATTCCTGCTATTAGCACTATCTGGCAAGGAATTTAGCAAGAGTCATACCTGCCCCTGCCCCTGCCCTGTATAACAGCCCCACAGAATTCAGTCCCATGTGTGGACCCTGCAGTGGTCGATGACACAGGTTCAGTCCTGCTTAGCCGCCACTTCTGGAGAAGGCAATGGCACCCACTCCAGTACTCTTGCCTGGAAAATCCCATGGCCAGAGGAGCCTGGTAGGCTGTGGTCCATGGTGTCGTAAAGAGTCAGACACAACTGAGCGACTTCACTTTCATTTTTCACTTTCATGCATTGGAGAAGGAAATGACAACTCACTCCAGTGTTCCTGCCTGGAGAATCCCGGGGACGGGGGAGCCTGGTGGGCTGCCGTCTATGGGGTCGCACAGAGTTGGACACGACTGAAGCGACTTAGCAGCAGCAGCAGCTACCTACCTGGGGACCCTCTGGGAGACATGCCTGCCTGTGCCCCTGTGGCAGGCCCTCCAACTTTGGTTCACCTAAAGATCCTCAAATGACCCTGTGACTCAGCTCCAACTACTCTTAGCCATGATCTGGGAACATTCCTACAAGGAGACATGCTTGTCTATCTTCAGAGGTATGTCCCCATATTATGTTCTGTCTGTACCGTCAGAACTGCTTGCCCAAGGACCTAGTGTTTTAACCACAGATACCTGTTAAAGTGATCCTATTTAGAATAGGGTCTTTGAAGATATAATCAAATTAAAATGAAGTCATGCTGAATTTGGGTGAGCCCTGACCCAATATGACTGCTGTCCTTATAAGAAGAGGAAAGTAGACACAAGTAGGTACAGGAGAGAACACCATGCAAAGATGAAGGCAACTGGAATGATACATCTACAAACCGAGGAATGCCAAGAATTGCTGGTAAACAGCAGAAACTAGAAGGGGGGCATGGAACAGACCCTCCTCAGAATCTCCGGAAGGAACCAACCCTGCCGGTACCTGGATTTCAAACATGTAGCCTCCAGAACTGTGAGAAAATAAATATCTATTCAAATACCAATTCATATCCATATATATCTTTTAAACACAAATACACGCATACAGACCCACCACACATAGCAGGTCATATGAGACATAAAGCTCTGTAAATGGCTTCGCTCAGAGTATCATGGATGTGTTTTCAATTCAGATTTCATAGATTTTTTTCTTTTGATTAGATGAACAATCATCCAAATAAATGTTTATCTTAATTCATGTAACTAGTCATGCATAGATGGAAATTGAGTTCCTCATTTTTTGTAATTACAGATAACATTGCAACAGCATCTTTGTAAAAAACTCTGCTAGTTTTCTGATGGGGATAATATTTAAGATATAAGCTATTTAGAGGATAAAAACTAAACTTACATATCAAAGGGAATGTACAACAACTTGGTGAATGTTGCAAAATTACCCGCCAAAATATGTAGTATCAATTTTTACACTTACCAATAGTATCTGAGACAGGGGTTGTTACTCAACACTTAGCAATAATTGATATTATCAAAAGTTTTAAAAATTATCAATCTGAAAGAGTAAAGCATTTTTTATTTTTAATTATTGGACTTGTTTTGGGGGACATACAATTTTTGAAATTATATTCCTATGGATTATCTATAATTTTGATACATGTTATTTTAGTTTTAAATATTAAATTATAGCTTTATCTCTTATTTGCCTTATCTTTAATTCTTTCTAAAGGTTTAAGTACCATGACAATATTTTATTCTTTGCCAATTTGAAAGAAGACACTTACTAAACTTGCTTAGAGCAGTGCCAAGATATTGCTTTGATTTTTTCTTAAAAAAAAGTATTTATTTTATGCCTTGAATCATTTTTGTGATTTATATAGTGCATTTCATCCAGATTCTAGTGCTGAGCCTGACATGATATTAGAGCTTGTATGTATGTATGTATGTGTGTGTATGTACACATGCATGTGTGCTAAGTCACTTCAGTCATGTCCAACTCTTTGAGACCCCATGTACTGTAGCCTTCCAGGCTCCTCTGTCCATGGGATTCTCCAGGCAAGAATACGGAAGTGGGTTGCCATGCCCTCCTCCAGGGAGTGTATATGAAAATAAATATTAGAAAGTGCATACATTTACACACACACATGCACTAGATGGAGAGAAGGCTTTTTGGAAATTGGATGTTATTACAGAATGTTTCAAAGAGGGAGAACTGAAGATGTAGACGAGAGTAGGGATGATTACAGCAGCCAGATCCTGGGGTAGACCAGAGTAGATGGAATCTAGTACACATAGCCAGGAGCTGTCCAGATAGGAATGTATCAGTCATTCTTACTAAAGGAAAGCCAGAGGATAAGGTCACTATTGTGGAAGGGTTGTCAGTGTGGGGGTGGGATTGTGAAGAAATTCTTTCCAGAAAGTGTGCATCTTCTTAGTAAAATAGAAATAAGATGATCAGCAAGGAATGAGGAGGGAGATGGAAGTGTGGGAAATTGAAGGGAAAAGAATATTTGAATCATCCTCTAAAGATGAATAAAAAAATATGAATATAGCAAGCTGGTGTTAAGATATCAGGGTCAATTTCTGATTTCCTTATATATTAGCTTCAGTTTAAAAGATAATACCAGATTAATCCCAGTTAATCCCAGTGGGATTGCTGGGTCATATGGCAGTTCTATTTCCAGTTTTTTAAGAAATCTCCACACTGTTCTCCATAGCGGCTATACTAGTTTGCATTCCCACCAACAGTGTAAGAGGGTTCCCTTTTCTCCACACCCTCTCCAGCATTTATTGCTTGTAGACATTTGGATAGCAGCCATCCTGACTGGCATGGAATGGTACCTCATTGTGGTTTTGATTTGCATTTCTCTGATAATGAGTGATGTTGAGCATCTTTTCATGTGTTTGTTAGCCATCTGTATGTCTTCTTTGGAGAAATGTCTGTTTAGTTCTTTGGCCCATTTTTTGATTGGGTCACTTATTTTTCTGGAGTTGAGCTGCAGGAGTTGCTTGTATATTTTTGAGATTAATCCTTTGTCTGTCGCTTCGTTTGCTATTATTTTCTCCCAATCTGAGGGCTGTCTTTTCACTTTGCTTATAGTTTCCTTTGTTGTGCAAAAGCTTTTAAGTTTCATTAGGTCCCATTTGTTTATTTTTGCTTTTATTTCCAGTATTCTGGGATGTGGGTCATAGAGGATCCTGCTGTGATTTATGGGTGTTGAGAAAAGGGAACCCTCTTACACTGTTGGTGGGAATGCAAACTAGTATAGCCGCTATGGAGAACAGTGTGGAGATTTCTTAAAAAACTGGAAATAGAACTGCCATATGACCCAGCAATACCACTCCTGGGCATACACACCGAGGAAACCAGATCTGAAAGAGACACATGCACCCCAATGTTCATCGCAGCACTGTTTATAATAGCCAGGACATGGAAGCAACCTAGATACCATCAGCAGACGAATGGATAAGGAAGCTGTGGTACATATAACCATGGAATATTACTCAGCCATTAAAAAGAATTCATTTGAATCAGTTCTAATGAGATGGATGAAACTGGAGCCCATTATACAGAGTGAAGTAAGCCAGAAAGATAAAGACCAATACAGTATACTAACACATATATATGGAATTTAGAAAGATGGTAATGATAACCCTATATGCAAAACAGAAAAAGAGACACAGATGTACAGAACAGACTTTTGGACTCTGTGGGAGAAGGCGAGGGTGGGATGTTTCGAGAGAACAGCATCGAAACATGTATATTATCTAGGGTGAAACAGATCACCAGCCCAGGTTGGATGCATGAGACAAGTGCTCGGGCCTGGTGCACTGGGAAGACCCAGAGGGATCGGGTAGAGAGGGAGGTGGGAGGTGGGATCGGGATGGGGAATACATGTAAATCCATGGCTGATTCATGTCAATGTATGACAAAACCCACTACAATATTGTAAAGTAATTAGCCTCCAACAAATAAAAATAAGTTAAAAAAATAAATAAATAAAAGTTAATACCAGTCTTTTATAAGTCAATTTTATTATAAGAGTGTGAATTTTTGACACTATGTGTTTTGAACAAAATTTAGTACTTTGCATATGAAATACTTAAAGGAAAGTTCATGCTTAGGATATTGTATTAAGCATAATAAACATTTTAATGAGGTAATAAATGAGTGTTACAAGTGACTTTAGAAAATATGTAAGAACACTCACTCAAGACCAATATGTTTTCTGAAGGCTGATGCAGTTCTATTATTTACTACATTTCCTTAATTACTATGAGAAAGCTGTTTAAAAATTACCATTTTAATGAATATTTAAAATATTTCCTTGAACTTTCTATTAAGTTCTGTCTAATTGTTAGTTTTGAAAACTAAACCCTGGCTAATCTGACATCTTGCATCTCTGTGTTGTAGGTACAATTTCATTTTCTGTTAAAAGCAAGCATGATGGTGATTCTCAGGAAGACTCAGATGAAGATCAAGATAGAGATCAAATACCCTTCTTTAAGAAATCATTATCAGAACTATCTGACAAGTTTGATGAGGAAAAACCAGGTAAATTTATTATTATGGAGAGTTTCATGATCATCATCCATTTATAAGTCAGTAGCTACTTTACATTCAAAATATATATACAAATGTGTATTTCATATATCTGTAAGGATTGTATTATTTCAGGATTAACAACATGTTGTTAATTTCTGGATTTGTACTACTATTAAAATGAGTAGATTATAATACTTCAGGTTGAAGGCTGCCTACTCTTCATAAGTGAAGAACTTTACACATATTTCTGTTACTGAACACAAAATTTCAGTCAAATTCTGATAAAATGTTAATGAATATATTATTTTAACAATGTAATGTGTTCCTTTTTTAAATATAGGAAATGATAGCAGTCTTCCTCATATGCAAAAGAAGTAAATGCTATTGTTTCCCCTTCCCATATTATAAAGCTTCCTTTGAATGTTGTTAAACATCATATCTTTTCAGTAGACATTCGAAGGAAAATGGGTTTATGAAGAGTTGGAATAGACAGGGCAGGTTTCTGAGAGACTGGGTGAATGAGTTCTCTTATGGGTGAGTAGCAGGGACGGAAGAGGGAAATAGAGAAAAGTGGGTCGACAGGGGCAAAGTTCTACCAGAGGCATACCAAAATAGAAATCTTTATTAAATGAGTTTGTGTTTAATCAGGATTCTTCAAAGAAAGAGACATATAATATAATATAATATAATATAATATAATACAACATTCAATCCAATATAGTATAGTTAAATATAATATAATAATCTATATCTTTATAGAGAGAGACATTTTAAGGAATTGGTTAACATAACTAAGGAGACTGGCAAGTCCAAAATCTATAGGGCAAACACATTCTTGCGTGCTAAGTTGCTCAGTCATGTCCGACTCTTTGTGACCTCATGGACTGTAGCCTGCCAGGCTCCTCTGTCCATGGGATTTTCCTGGCAAAAATACTGGAATGGGTGGCCATGCCCTCCTCCAGGGGGTCTTCCCTGGCCAAGGGATTGAACCCATGTCTCTTACATCTCCTACATTGTAAGCGGATTCTTTACCACTGAGCCACCAGGGAAGCAGGGTGGGAAATTAGTAAAAGTTGCTGTTGCAGTCTTGAGTCCACAAATTGCTCAGGAAAGACCAGGCAGGCTACAAGCTCTGAGAGGGTTTCCATGTTTCAGGCTTGGCTAAGAATTGCTTCTCTTTCAGGTCACTTCAGTCTTTGCTCTTACGGCCTCCAACTGATTGGAGTTGACACACTCACATAAGCAGAGTATTCTGCTTTACTCGAAGTCTACTGATTAAAGTGTTCATGTATCTTCCTACCAACATTTAGACTGGTGTGTAATCAAACAACTGGACACCATAGTCCAGCCCAGTTGATATATAAAATTAACCATCACAGAATACATGGATTAAAAGGGATATCCAGGCACTCATTCAAAACAGTTTAGAAAGAGAAGAGCTAGGCCACTGCAACAGTTAACTGGGTTTGAAGTGAAGAGAACAGTGTTTTTTAGGGTGGTGATGGGGATAGAGAAATACCCCTAAAGATGGAAAACATTTCAGAAACTAGCATTAGATGCTTCTCTTGAGAGAGTAGATAGTGTTAGTCACTCAGTTGTGTCTGACTCTTTGTGATCCCATGGTCTATAGCACACCAGGCTCCTCTGTCCAAGGAATTCTCCAGGCAAGAAGAGAGCAGAAAGGAAGTGAGAATTGATTCCAAAATATAACAAGGTTTTCTTGTATCTTGTTTGTATCTTGGAGGTCCTATCTAAGGGATGCCCAAGGGAGAGTGTTTATCAAAGTCTATTGTGGGGGGTTCTGGGGGAGTCATGTTAGGAAATTACATTTACTTGTGACTGTGTGGGCTATTTAAAATTTTTTAAATTAAGTTTCAATTATTCAACATAAATTATATAAGAAACATTCTTACATTAAAGTATTTGTGCATATCATCGATTATTTTATTTCAAAAATATCTTAAAATGAAATCATTGGATCAAAGGGAAAAACAATTCTTAAACATTTTAAACATGTTAAAGCACTCTTCCAATTTTTATCAATTCAAATTTCCATTATAATGTATAAGATTGTCTCTTTCAACTTGACCCTCGTTAAAACTGGATGTTACCATTATTTTTCCTATTTTCCTATTTGGAAGCCTAAAAAATTCTTATCTAATTGTTTTCATTTCTTCTTTGTCCCAGCTTTACTGGAGTATAGCTGGCTATTAAAAATTGTGCATATTTAAAGTGGACAAATAGATTTGATATACATATACATTGTGAAATATTCACCAGAATCATCCTAATTAACATATTTATCATCTCACATGAAGTGAAGTGAAGTGAAGTTGGTCAGTCATGTCCGACTCTTTGCAACCCCATGGACTGTAGCCTACCAGGCTCCTCCATCCATGGGATTTTCCAGGTACAAATACTGGAGTGGGTTGCCATTTCCTTCTCCAGGAGATCTTCCCATCCCGGGTCTCCCGCATTGTAGGCAGACGCTTTACTGTCTGAGCCACCAGGGAAGAACATAGTTACCACTTTTTTGCAGAAGAAGGTAAAGACGCAATCTACCTTCTAACTGAATACTGTCAAAATATGCATACAATTTAAAGTGATCTATATTCAGTATAATAACCTATCAAATCTGAGTGGCATATTTTAGAAATATCTAATATTTAGATAAATTTTAGGTTCACAGCAAAACTGAGAGGAAGATTCAGAGTTTTCCCATATACATCCTGCCCTCACACATGGATTGTCTCCCCCATCATTAACATACCCCACCAAAATAGTACATGTGTCACAATTAACAAGCCTGTATACACACACACACACACATACAAGATCTACCTTCTAGCAAATTTAGAGTATACACACTACCCTGTTAACTATAATTACCTTGTTGTACATTATATCTCCAGAACTTACTCATTTTGCATAACTGAAACTTCTCTAATTGAAAAGAAATGTACTGCTGAGCAATCAGTAAGAAAAAGACCATAGTTATTACAGGGGATGGAAAGGTTAATTCTGTTTGAGGAGGAATATGGAAAGGCCTGTCTGAAGAATTGGGGATAACTGTACATATATTTTTCCTGGTTCTTAATCTATTTTGCAACCTGTCATCAGACAGCTTAGACTTTTAAAATAAAATAATCAATGATATGCACAGATATTTTAATATAAGAATGTTTCCCATATGATTTATTATGTTAAATAATTAAAACTTAATTTTTAATTTGATTTAAAGTGTTTTTGAATAGATATCATCTGCATATAATTTTTTCCCATTTTTGTTGAAAAATAATTGTCATACATCACTGTAGAAGTTTAAGGCCATACAGCTTGATGGTTTGATTTACACGTCTTGTGAAATGATTACCACAGTATGTTCAGCTAACATCCATCTTCTCATATAGATACAATAAAAAGAAAAAAAAGATAAAAGGAAAAACAATTTTCTCCTTTTGAAGAAAACTCTTAGAATTTACTCTCTTAGCTTTTCTGTATATCATACAGCAGTGTTAATTGTAGTCATCATGCTGTACATGACCTCCCTAGTACTTAATTATTCTATAACTGCAAGTTTATGTCTTTTGACCACCATCCTTCATTTCTCCCTGCTCCCGTCTTCTGCCTCTGGTAACCACAAGTCTGATTTCTTTTTCTATGAGTTTGGGTTTTTTGTTATTGTTTTGGTTGTTTATTTTAGACTACACACATAACTGAAATCATGAGTATTTTTTCTTCTTTACCTGACTTATTTCACTTATCATAATGCCTTCATAGTCTGTCCTTGTTGTCACAAATGGTAGGGTTTCCTTGTTCTTTATGGCTGAGTAAGATTCCACTGAACATATATATTACAACTTCTTTATCCATTCATTCATCAACGATACTTAGGTTGTTTCCATGTGTTGGCTATTATAAATAATATTGCTATGAACATGAAGGTACAGATATCTTTGTGATCATATTTTCATTTTCTTTGGATATATTCCCAGAAGTGAAATTGCTGGACCATATGGCAATTCTGTTTTTAATCTTATAAGGATCCTCTGTACTATTTTGCCTAGTGGCTATACCAATTTACAATCCCACCAGCAGTGCAGAAGTGTTCCCTTTTCTCCACATCCACAAAAGCATTTGTTATCTCTTGTCTCTTTGATTATGGTCATTCTAACAGGTGTGATATCTCATTGTGGTTTTAATTTGCATTTCCCTAATGACTAGTATTAAACTTAAATAATAGTGAGTATTCTCTGAATGCTATCAAGTGTGTATATACAAAGGCACACATATGTATGGATTTATTAATTATATACAATGTATATATATTATATATATATGCCTATATATGTCTTTATTGATATATTAAACTTGAAATTTTATACAAAAATAAATACTCTTGGTCATGGGATTATAAATAATTTTTATTTTCTAAAGTGTTTCAGTAATTTCTTAAATTGCTATAGTGAATGTTGTTAGGGTTTATAATTAGAAAAGTTTTAATATGTTTAAAGCCTGTAAACAGTGTTTAATAATTACTATTTTTGTTGTTCAGTTCATTAATAAATTATCCCTAATCTCACTGTCACTAAAAAATTCATATTCATTGTATGTTTCTAGCTCTGTAGAAGTTAAATTAGCTTCATCACAATACTATCTTATATTATAGTCAAAGTAATTACAAATAGTAGGTGTTCTCATCCCCATGATAGTTAATTTTATATGTCAATTTGGCTGGGTCATGGTGCCCAGATATTAGGTTAAAAGGTGTTCTGGATGTTTCTATAAAGGTGATTTTGGATGAGAATTGTATTTACGTCTTTATACTTTCAAAAAAGATTTCCCTCCACAATGTGGGTGGGCCTTACCTAACCAGTTGAAGGTCTTCATAGCACAAAGACTGACTTCCACAGAGTAAAAAAGGAATTCTACCCTTTGGACTTGAACTCCAACTCTTCCCTGGGTCAACAGTCTGCTGGCCTAACCTGCAGATTTTGGATTTACTGAGCCAATTATTTGAGCCATGCAATAGAGTTCAATACATTCAATATAATACAGTGCAATGCATTGCAATGCAATGCAAAATGAAACAGTTTTTCAGAAGAAAGAGACGGAGAACTGCACAAATCTTGGCCCCTTATTTCACAGATGAGGAAATTGAGACCCAAAGAGACTTAGCGATTTACCTAAGTTAATCGAACATTGCAGTTCTTGGAATATTTACAACTTGACAATACAGATATGATATGCAAACAGTTAACTGACACTAGAGGTTCTCTTAAACTGTAATCTAGCTCAGCATTGAAGCATAAAGAATATCAAAGTGAGAAGCTGAACAGTTGAGAACTAATAGAAAGAGCCTGGGTTTGATGCCAGTACAAACCCTGCTACACGGGGCTCTTGTGGCAGACCAGGGTTTTGGTTTCAGGATTTGGAGGTGTGACTTTGGACATCACTGGCAGCAGAAAGACCTGTATTAATATATATAGGGTACCCAGATGTAACCATTACTCTCTCATCAGTTAGTCCTGTTAAAAAACAAAATTCAGCTGAGTAAATTTGAGGATATGATTGATTTTATTCATTTGTTAATTAATCAGACGGCATCCCATGTAGCAAATAGAAAGCTGCTCTCAAGTTTGATAGAAATGTGGAGGGGGAGGGCATGGACAGGGGAGTTAATTAGCAGAAGAAAAGAAAGGATTGTTTCAGGCAAGATTGCCTTGCTAGTGGGCTTCCCTGGTAGCTCAGATGGTTAAGAATCCACCTGCAGTGTGGGAGACCTGGGTTTGATCCCTGGGTTGGGAAGATCCCCTGGAGGAGGGCATGGCAACCCACTCCAGTGTTCTTGCCTGGAGAATCCCATGGACAGAGGAGCCTGGCTGGCTCACTAGTGCTGACCAAAAATTTGTGAAAAGTCCGTTACTGGGAGAGGTTGAAACTGCAATTAAGTCTTAGTTTACTCTCCCGGAGGCAAGTGGCTCCACCTTGGGCCTGTTATTTCTTCTAGAGTTCTTCTTTTTCCTTTTCCCCTCCCCCCTCCACTTCCCCTCCCCTTTCATTTCCCCCTTCTCTTCCTCCTCCTCTCTTTTGTTATTTTTTTTAAACCATCCATACCCCATTTCAGCTTTCTTTGAGCTAAATTGCTAGGATCCTGTTTAACACTCCCAAGAAACCAGACGTTTCATGAAATCTTCCTCATTTTTTCCCCTTAGGCTAGATTTTCATGGTACTAGAAGTGTACCTTTGTATATTATAATACCATATTTAGATATGTCTATGTATATTATGTGAATGCTTTGGGAATTAGGGGGCAAAGGGTTAGTTATTTCTTTTGGAATATTAATCCTTAAAAGTAAAACATTCTTATTTTTGTGAAGAACTCAGTGAGTTTATGGGAGCACACATGAGGCAGGAAGCTTTCATAGCCCATTCTCATGGCCATGCAGCCTGGGGCTTCTCTTACTGCTCACAAACTGTGTTGAAATCGACTTTTCACCTTCCCCTCAGCTCTTGACAAGTGAGTCCGTCAGAAAGAATTTGAAAATGGTATCTATTTATGTTTCTCAAAAAATATGTAAAATATGGTGTTCTAAAATGCACATATTAAAATGTGCCATGTTTTTTTCTTTTTTTCAGATAATGCTATTAACAATTTGCGAATCTGGTATTATCTTGAGATCCATAGTGCTCCTGGACCACCCTTAAAGATTATTGACATGAAATGTGTTGCTATGGTAAGAGCCCATTAACTGCTCATAGATTCTTCCTTTTTGTAAACAATTGGAGCTTTTGTTGTACACCTAAATTGCTATTCCTAAAAAATAGTCATGTTAAATGAGCATATTGGGATAAATTATTCAAATAATATCAATTTTATTTTAAATCCATTAAGATGCAACTTACATGCTTATAGAAAAGATTTCTTTAAATCAAGTATTTAAGCTTTTGATAAACAATGGTTATTTTAAATATACAGATGAATTTCTTTATAAAATAATTATTTAGGATCTTCAACTTTTGCTCCAACATAGAAAATAAGAAAATACCTAAAATACTTGGTCTATAAATCAGTTATTTGTTCACCTGATCTCTGGGTAAATCTCCATGGAGGCATAGAAAACAGATAGTTAGACTATTGAAATGCACTCAAGTATCACTTGCAAAAGCTTTGGGGAAAAGTATTTGATGTGCTAGAGTGTTCTCTTTGCCCCTATAGGTAGATGTGCTGTCCTAATTAAATGTTCAATTTCAGCTGAAGTTGGTGAAGGAAGGAAGGGGAGTCCTTTTCAAGTAACTCTACCCAAATAGGCTATCAATGACAGTGATGTGGCCAAGTTACTAAGTTTTCTTTCCTTTCTAATAATTTGTTGTTGTTGTTTAGTCACTAAGTTGTGTCCGACTCTATTGTGACCCCGTGGACTGTAGCCTGCCAGGCTCCTCTGTCCGTGGGATTTACCAGGCAAGAATACTGCAGTGGGTTGCCATTTCCTTCACCAGGGGATCTTCCCTACCCAGGGATTGAACCCGCATCTCCTGCACTTACAGGCACATTCTTTACCTCTGAGCCACCAAGAAAGCCCCTAAGGTAAAAACTTGCTAGCTATATAACTTTTGAACATGAAGATTTAGTCAGCAGAGACCATATGAGTTCTTTTAAATAATCCCATCAAACAAACCTTTGTGAACTTCTTGAAGAACATCCTTGCTGAATACTTTCAAAGTATACTAAAATGACTGTCCATGCCTATAGAGTTTCCTAACATTTTTTACTGCATTTGCTGTTTTTGCTAAACTTTTGAGAAATACTTTACTTAGATCAGCTAGAGATGCCCTCATATACATACATTTAGTGAGTCTTTAATAAATGGCATAGCAAAATATTTTTTTTCACACTTAGCATATGCAACTTTAATCAACCAAAAGAAAAAGCCCCAATTGTACAAGTGAAAAAAAAAATCCAAAATGTTGACACAGGCCTAACTAATACCAGCTACTTGTATGTACAGCTGTGTAATTTCAAAAAAGCTATCCCTATATGTATGTACAAAAGTTGTTTATACACAGGTCTGTACATAAGGGTCTATACATTTATTTCCTCAGAACCCTTAAGGTGCCACCTCTTGGCGAAGACACCAACACTTCATTCACATATCTTACAAAAAAAGACTTTCTTACAGCATGGAAAAGTAGCTCATCAGTTGTGGCAATGAAGCTCTCAAGACACTCAGCTGCCTCCGATTTTCCATCTGCATTTCATCTTTTTGTTACATTCCACCCAATCTTAACACCTTCCCTGCTGCTGCTGCTAAGTCGCTTCAGTCGTGTCCGACTCTGTGCGACCCCATAGACGGCAGCCCACCAGGCTCCGCCATCCATGGGATTCTCTAGGCAAGAACATTGGAGTGGGTTGCCATTTCCTTCTCTGTAACACCTTCCCTAGAGATGAGTGAATGGTTAGAATTTCTTTAAATAGGGTTTTTGTAAGAAATATTTACAGCCTTAAGGCACATAAATTTAGTTACTTCTTATAGCAAGTTCCAAAAATCAGGTTATATTTTCAGTAAACAAAAATTGGTTGTTAGTAGTCCATTCTCTTTTGTATAAAGTAAATAAATAGGATTTCTTTCTCTTTGAATCTTTTTTCTTCCAGTTTTACTGAGATATAATTGACACACAGCACTGATACATTTAAGGTGTAGTGTTAACACATATTGGTTTGACTTACATGCATCATGAAAATTTAGTGAACATCCATCATCTTATTTAGCTATAAAAAAAAGAAAGCTTTTTTTCCCTTGTGCTGAGAACTCTTAGGATGTACTCTCTTTAATGGTTTTTATATATAACATACAGTAGTGTTAATTATCTTTGTCAGATAGTACATTACAACCCTAATGCTTATTTGTCTTATAACTGGAAGTTTGAACCTTTTGACCACCTCCATCCAGTTTCCCTTCCCACTACTTTCTGACTCTGGTAAACACAAATCTTATCTCTTTTTCTGTGATCCTAGGAAAAGTGATGAACAATACAAACAAAGTCCCTGTTTACATGGCACTAACATTTTAGTGGAGTTAGATAGGAAACAAAATAGAATTGAAATGGGATATTCTATGTGAAGTTTTTCTGTTGACTTAGATTTTCAAGTGAAATACAAACCTGAAAACTATAGATACTTTTCCATGCTGTAAAAGATTTTGCTATGCCATTTATTAAAGACTCACTAAATGTATGTATATGAGGGCATCTCTAGCTGATATAACAAATTCCATAATTTCAGTGGTTTAACATGATCAAAGTTTTTAATAATTTTAACAGTCTGGTGCCTTTGCTCCTGGTCAGTGTCTAGCATCCTCCATGTTGAGATCCCAAGAGTCAGAGTCAGGTTCCCCCCGTATGGCAAGTCGATCATCCTTTAGAGGCTCAAAGATTTCTGTATATAGGTGGAGAAAGAGAAAAGAGAGGAGGGAATTTCCACTAGTGACATCGAAGTCACATGCATCACTTTCACTCACATACCATTGGAGTGAACTAGCCATACGGCTATGCCTGGGTACAAGAGGATCTAGGAAATGCAACCTCTGGTTGGACAGCCACTCCCAATGATATCTTTATACTATGAAGCACAGCACTTTTTACTTTACACTTTATACTCTCCAGCACAGAATTTTGCTGGAGAAATTATATTTCTGCCTTGTCTGAGTAGATGACAAATATTTAGCCTATAGCCCACATTCTAGACTTTGTATGCCATGGCCAGAACACAAAGGGAGTGGGAGTGTTTTCTTTAAGGAGTGGAAACTGACAGTTTAATGGCCATTGGATTTTGGTGAGTTCTTTTCCACAGATTGGACCATATTTAAAGGGAAAATGGCTAGAGTGAAAGCAGCTACATTTCCACTGATATGTGGTAAGGCCTTTGGGTCTAAATGGATTTTCCTCTGTGGAAGGAGACTGGGCTTGGGCTGTTTTAAAAGAGTCAAGGTATTTTCTGCTAGAGTGAGAAGAACCCAGAAGAGCCTACATGGCGGTGATGTCAGAAAGAGTGAAAGAAAGGGACCTGGAAAGTCAACTGGAGAAGCACAACCAGCATCAGTTAATTTGTTCTTTTACCTCTCATCCCATCTATATGCTGTGACCTGATGGAGTCCTATTAGCGCAGTGATTACAGGAGGAGAGGAAGTCAGAGCAGGCAATTGAAAAAAACACATCATGTGTACCTTTTTCTTCACAAGCAGTCTGAAAAATCACCAGAAAGCCCCAGGAGTAGGGACGAGGTGCCAGGTAGAGAAATCAGGAAAAATATTCATTGGATATGGGATGTAAGTGTTGATTGATTTTCTACTTCTTTACATATCTAACAATGAAACTCTCCAGCATTGGGGACCATCCTAAGATAACAACAAGGATCGGGAAAGGGAACTCCCGCCTGGTTTGGAGAGCAGTAATGGGAAAGAGAAACTGTTTTCCGATTATACTCCACTAAGTTTAGCTCATCAGGTGAACCCAATACCATGACAATAAATGAACAAGATGAATTTAGATGGACAAGATGAATTTAGACAGTGATAATTCTCCGAACAAAAATAGCCCAGGGATTCATTGAGGATGGCACGAAGACTGAAGCAGTGCAACCAGGTAGAGAGATTAACAAATATATAAGCCCTTGGGACAGAATGAGCTTGGTGGAAAGGGGCCTACCAAGGAGGAGCTCAGGCACTCCAGGAACAGGAAAGAGGCTTATGAGGCTGGAGCTTGGACAGAAATGGTAAAGGGATGATTTGTGATTAGAAGCATCTTAAGAAATGTCGTTGGGAAATTTGTTGTTGTTCAGTCACTAAGTCGGGTCCGACTCTTTGCGACCCAACTGCAGCACGGCAGGCTTCCCTGTCCTTCACCATCTCCCAGAGTCTGCTCAAACCCACGTCCACTGAGTCAGTGATTCCATCCAACCATCTCATCTCCTGTCACCCCTTTCTCCTCCTGCCCTCAATCTGTCCCAGCATCAGGGTCCTTTCCAGTGAGTTGACTCTTCACACCAGGTGGCCAAAGTATTAGAGCTTCATCTTCAGCATCAGTCTTTCCAATGAATATTCAGGTTTATTTTCCTTTAGGATTGACTGGTTTGATCTCCTTGCTGTTCAGGGGACTTTCAAGAGTCTTCTCCAGCACCACAATTTGAAAGCTTCAAGGCTTTAGTGCTCAACCTTCTTTATGGTCCAACTCTCACATCTGTACATGACTACTGGAAAAACCATAGCTTTGACTAGACAGACTTTTGTCAGCAAAGTGATGTCTCTGCTTTTGAATATGCTGTCTAGGTTGATCATAACTTTTCTTCTAAGGAGCAAGCGTCTTTGAATTTCATGGCTGCAGTCACCATCCACAGTGATTTTGAAGCCCAAGAAAGTAAAATTTGCCACTATTTCCACTTTTTTCTCATCTATTTGCCATGAAGTGATGGGACCACATGCCATGATCTTAGTTTTTTGAGTGTTGAATTTTAAACCAGCCTTTTCACTCTCCTCTTTCACCTTCCAGATTAATGTTGACAGTATTTTGGCAGATGGATATTTAATAGAAATTATTTATATGATACCATGTATGAAATGTATCATTTGTGCCTCTTTATCTGTTTAAACTTTGAAGAAAATAATATTCAAACTGTAATGAAAATTAGGGAAAAATTTTTTATAGTATTGTTAAAATTTGACATTTCACCATACTTGGAGTAGAGAACAATTACTTGGAAACTCTGTTGTCTTTTTTTTTTTTTCTTACTATAATGACCTATCTTTTTCTATTGAGTTTGTTGCTGTTTTCAAGACAACGAAGAGTTTGCTTGTGGGGTTCTCCAGAGATTGCAGTGCTACTCAGTGCTGGTGGCTCTAAGCAATTGGTGATTGCTTTCTACAAGACTCCTCTGTGAAGGATTTTGAGGGGTATCCAGACCTACTGGATAAGAGTGAAATGGTCAAGTGGTGATACTTGCCGTGAATGTGTCAAGGAAGAACTGTGACAGACGTGCCACTTAACTGCCATCCATAGCTCAGTTGGTAAAGAATCTGCCTGCAATGCAGGAGACCCCAGTTCAATTCCTGGGTCGGGAAGATCCCCTGGAGAATGGATAGGCTACCCACTCCAATATTCTTGGGCTTCCATTGTGGCTCAGCTGGTAAAGAATCTGCCTATAATGCTGGAGACCCGGCTTTGATCCCTGAGTTGGGAAGATCCCCTGGAGAAGTGAAAGGCTACCCATTCCATTATTCTGACCTGGAGAATTCCATGGACTGATAGTCCATAGGATCGCAAAGAGTTGGACACAACTAAGCGACTTTCATTTCACATTTCCTAAGAAGTTTGGCCAACTATGTAGAATGTCATAACAGATTTCTAACACAAAGTTTCTGTTATATGGCTTGCAATTCAGAGAGACAACAGTAGATTTAAACTGATTTTGCTTTATTTTGTGTTCATAGTTTACATGTGATAAGACATAAAGCAATCACACATCCCAGTACTATTTTTTCCTCTTTAGACTGGAGTTTTTCAATGTACAGGTCTCGAAATGTGACTTGGTTAAAATGAGCATTATTAATTTTTTTTAAAAAAGAAATGACTAGGATAGGATAGGATAAAGTAGGATAGGAAAGAATATATCATAGAAGTCACAAGTGGTAAGAGCAGGGACTGTTTTGTGAAACTTTTTTTTCCCAATGGCATGTGTTTATGAGCCAATAGTAATATGAAATGGAGTTCGATCTTAGCATTTTCACTTCTTTGAAGAAGCTGTATCGTTGTCTTACAGTGACACTTTCTCTGAAAAAGATCTGAGTTAATAGGCCAGGACAAATATCTAGTCCAAAATGCCTTATTTCAATTTTCTGTCTAAAGACCTTGGCAGAGTGTCTAGGCTGTTATATGGTGGTTGGGATTTGTTATCATGACATATTACTTTGGGTTAGTTGTTGATTTGCTTGACCCTCAGAACTTTCTAGGAGGCTGTGTTTTGTAACAGTCTTACAAGTATGTCAGGTTGCCTAGGAAATAGTAAAATTTTTGACATAATGCCATTGTTGAGTTTTTTGCATATTATACTTTATTTCTTCCTTGTTTATAATTATGAGCATGGATATTTTACTGTAGGAGTTTAATGGCCATTTATTTTAGGAATCCATGATTCTAATATCTCCAGTAACTATTGTAGATGACCGTTTTCCATTGCATTTATGATTAAGTCTGATTTGTAGTAAATGATATCTACTCTCATCTAGTAATTATAAACATATATATATCCTTGATTTCCATCTTTCCTCGACAGATCATGTTTACCACACTAAATGCTACTTCTATTCCCTAAAATATAATATTTATCCACTCATTTATTTATACAGAGGTAATCAAGCAAATGCTGTCCCATGGACAAAGCAGTAATGTCTATCTTGAAGATATGTTGTGTGAATGACTCTGTCCCCATCACCACCTGTCCCCACCAGGTCCTATAATGTGACTTGATAAATTTCAAAATAGCTCCATGTCCCAAAGAACACCCATTATTGAGCTTTAAATTATGGCTAAAATGTCCAACATTCTCCATTTAATTAGGTTAAATCATTATAGACAATTGGCTTTTTGTTAACTTTGAGATATGCCCTGCGTGTTTAATCACCTTTGACACATTTGCTTCAATTAATGGCTTTTACTGTAGTGGAGATCACAGCTGTAATGGGATAAAATAAAAGTCCCTACAGAGAGAGCAGACTTGTGGTTGCCAAGTCGGGGGGAGGGGAGACTTGGCAACTGGGGTTAGCAAGTACAAACTATTATATATAGGATGGATAAACAACGAAGTCCTACTGTATAGCACAGGGAACTATATTCAATATCTTGTGTTAAACTATATGGAAAAGAATATGAAGAAGAATATATGTATAACTGACTCACTTTGCCATATAGCAAAAATTAACACAGCATTGTAAATCAACTACGCTTAAATAAAATTTTTAGACAAAGATATGTCATTAGCCAAAATGGATCAGAATGAGAATCAGGAAATGTCTTCGAAAGTAAAGTGTGCCTTCCAGGCACACTTGGGAGCCAGAACCAGAAAAACTAGACAGAGGAAGGGATCTAAATGGGAAGGTAGTCATGTCATCAGCATAATTTGACTTTTTTTAGCCCCATCCCAGATCTACTGAATCAGGATCTTTGAGGAAGGGGGCCAGTAATCCATATTTCAGCAACTTCTACAGATGATTCTTACGCATGCTAAAGCCTGGTACCACAGCTAGAGGAAACATTGACATACAGACCTCATAATAATAATTGTACTGATGAAAAATATATTTTAAATGTATATAATTTTGAAGTTTCCTGAGTATTTAGCTAGGTGTATCTCTTTGACTATTTGTTTTTGAAAACAATAATTTTACAATTTACCAAGGCTAAGCAAAGAAAATACATAAGAGATTAAAAGAGAGTGAGGTACATTCATTAGTGGACTAAGGAGAAAAAAATAAAACAATGGCCTAATGTAGAAAAATTTCTTGGTTTTCCATAGGACAAAGACTCTGTGCTGAAGCTTAGAGCTAATTATATATTTCTTTTGTAATTCTAGGAGAGTGTTTGTATTGAAGTACCTCTCATTAATCCAAAAGAGAAAATTGTTCACTTCGATGTGCTATTCTCAAGTGCTGCCTTTAGTGGACTCGATGAACTTGAACTATTTCCACGAGGTTCTGTCAACTATATCGTACGGTATTCTCCAGCATGTACAGGCTTTACAGAAGAAAGGTATGGTTTGAATGTGGCATTATACTTATTGTTTATCCCTTGAAATTAACCTTTCAAATTATTTCTTTGCATAGTATAATCATTCAGATTACACTTGCTCATAGTTTTAATTTTGTTTAATATCATTCATTGGTAAAATATACTAATTTAGAGTGACCATTGTTTTCTTTAGTGCAAGGATATTATTTATTGGAATATCAAGTTTAATAATGCCTAAACTGCCCCCTATATACTCTCTTTCACCTCACTTTTTGTTAACCATATTTTTCTGGGTGTAAAAATTGAGCCAAATGAACATGATTCCATAAGGATTAACGGTTAAACTTTCAGTATTCTTAATAAAAATTCATTTATATCTTATATTCTCAATTAAATGCAAATCACAAACATACACACACATATTAACAGTGCCATGGCAAGTGTTCTTATGGCATAATTATGAGAAACTTTCTTTGCACTGTTTTCACACACACAAACGTAGCCTCTATACTCATGATTAACTCAGCTTATAGTAAAATTTCTTTGTTTCAACAGTAACATCCAATTGTTACAGTTTTAAAGATTGTACTTAACTTACTATTGTTGTGTACAATGCATTCCATTACTAGCTCTTTGCTAGTTTATATACTCTTTCAAAAGAGTTAGAATAATTCTTATTTTAATGAATGATGAAGAAATAAATATATTTGCACAATTGTAAAGGATGAGCATTTTTATAATGTAAAGCATGTAAATTAAAGTCATAATGTATATGGAAGACACTATTTTGCTAGATTATCATTAGAAATGTAGGCCCATCCCCCCTCCCCAGTGTGACTATAGAGGCTTTATGAGCTCAGACTGAATCTTGGAGTTGGTCAGCTAAACTGTCAGTTAAAAGGCATACTTTGGTCTGATACTTACTGCCTGCTCTCTCTATTATCATCGCTAGAGCATATATTTTACATACATACACACCTAAAATTCTCAGAGTAACCGTAAGAGGTAGGAATGAGTGTTCCCATTTTATAAATGGTGAAATTGAAGTTCAGCAAGTTAGGTGACTTGTTCAAGGCTGTACAGATAAAAGATGACAGAGCTGGAATACCAGCCCAGTTTTATTTTTAGACTGTTATATGCTCTTTGTCTCCCCAAAGGAGAGCACATGCTGATGATAAAGGCAGCTTTCAAGAGCTGCATGTCACTTGAT
Organism: Cervus elaphus; assembly: GCF_910594005.1. Lineage (NCBI taxonomy): Eukaryota > Metazoa > Chordata > Mammalia > Artiodactyla > Cervidae > Cervus > Cervus elaphus. Next base: position 138,965,030 of record NC_057848.1, on the reverse strand, counting down.
AGTCTTCATGTGAAAATCAACTATATCTGATTTAATCACAGTTCAAACACAGGACTCTACTTGTTCTAGCTACTGTAAGATAATCGAATCACCTGTGTTAAAGCAGTTTTCATTGATTCAACAGGCATTTATTAGACAGATATTCATGATAATACTTTTTCTTGAATAAGAAGTTATTTTCTCACCGAAAATGAAAAAAAAAATACATCTAAAACAAGAGTAGAATGTGTCACAGAATGATTGTCAAATTTTATATTTGGAACCACCTATTTGGAATTTATTTTCTCTGCCAAATTTGTTTTGCATACAAACTAGATCTGCTGACAAGATTTTTATTTTTCTCTCCACCAGCATTGTTTTTCAGCCTGATTCGGGTCTAGAGTTTTGGTATTTACTGAAAATAACTACTGACCTTCCAGAACCAACCATAATGAAAGAAATATATTGTGACCTTGGAAAGTAAGTTCTTTTTAATAGATATTGTTATACTGCAGTTACTCTTTTTAAATAGGACAAACATCTATTTTGTTTTAGTAATTTTTTTCTTCTCTTGGGAAGTTTGCCACTTAAACTATCCTTGTGGAAAACTTGTGTGAAAAGAAAAATATGTCAGGACTTAGGGAGGAGAGGCTTTTGTTCAAAGTGATTATTACAAGGGAGGAAAAGGAATTGTTAAAATAGTTGTCAGGGGACTATTGCAATTCAGAGAATACTTCCCTCTCAGAAATCTACAAGCTACTCAGTATCAAAGAGAACAAGCTTTTTCTTTTACAGGCTAAAGGAGGAGCAAGCAAAGATACCCAGAATCTTTGGAGAGAAGCTAGACAAGGAAGGGGAAATGACCAGTAGGGACTGATAGGAAAAAGGGTTTCTCTGTGGTCAGTTAATTCCCAGGAGAAGCTCAGAAGGGAGACAGATTCCACCTTTTTGGTGCTTGCTCGGGCTTGGGGACAAGCAGAGTTCAGTGGCCTATCAAAAAGACAGAAGGCTGACTAGAGTTTGCTCAAGGCAAAGCAAGAGAGTATACAGTGGGCAACTGAGAACACTCGATCATTGACATATGACCATTGAAATATGACCAATACTCGCCCTTGAAATATGACCATTTATATTTAGGGGACTGAGTTCCTATTACATGTCTGACGTCAAGTTTAGTACTGATACATAAGGGTGATCAAGTCACAATTCCTGCTTTTAAAGAGTGTGTGTACCTGTGGGCACATCAGTACCTTCTAGTTAATGTCGCTCCGCAGGCACAGCAAAAGAGCGTTCAGTTCTCTGAGTGCCATGAGTTGAGCCAAAACATCACTGCAAGTGACTTATTAAGGAGGTGTGTTCCCAGTAAGAAAAATTAGTAAGAGAATAGGGGAAACAGAATAAGCAAAGGGAAGAAGCTAAGCAAGGCAGTGATTACAGGTGAAATCCCAGACACTGTCTGATCCTTTGGAGAGCTTTGGAGTATAAATCACATCTCAGAGTTTGGGTGTTAGAACTTGATCTTTTTGAGGGATGCACTTCAACCCATAGTAGTCATCGAGTGTGTGAAATTATCATTGAATGAGTTTATGAACAAGTTCACTAGCTTTGTTTTTCCTTCCAGGGTTGCCACTGAGATGATTTGTTTAGATAATCCTACATGTGAAACCTTAGAATTGCATGCAACAAACAGTAATACTGAAAATTTTGTCCTGGAGATTAAGAGATTACCAGTAAGTATATTCAGAAAGCCGAGTAACCTACCACTACCTAGAACATTTTGCAGTTCTGATTTTGGCACACCATGGGGTATTAGCAATTGAATTGCAGATGCTATTTTTTTTAATGTAACATATGTCACCAATTTTATCAAGAAAATCAGTATCATGTTCATATAAATTTTTAAAATTATGATGTATAGGCTAGATTCATGCTCATTTTCACTGATCCCTAAATAAATTGGTTGTGCTTTATTTCTGACCATTTTGGTAGCCAGTTTTTGTGATAGTTACCTAGTAATATGACTTTCTTTTCCCCTGATTTTAATTAGAGTGCTCTTTTTTTTCTCCTCTTTTTTCTTTCTTTTTTTTAAAAGAAACTTAATTTTTTAGAGAAGGTTAGGTCCACAGCAATATTAGACAGAAGGTACAGAGATTTCCCATACACATCCTGCCTCCACTTAAGGCACTCATGCACAGTCTCCCCAGCTATTAGCATCCCCACGAAAATTGTGCATTTTACTGATATGATTTTGACTAATGTGATTAGTCATATAAATCCTAGGGGGGCAGTTCTTTTTAGCTTTTCCTTAGTTTCTACCCACCGCCCCCTCCCCACAGACAGTGCTGACAGCTTTGCTCCCCTCTCCTTTCTCTGCCTCATTTTCTCATTCCTTGGTTCCTGATAGAGACTGGAGCCATTCATTGGGTCTCCATCCCTCTATCTTCCTCCAAGTAACAAAACAAGAGCTGAAGAATCAGCAGCCCTGTCTGTATTTCCAAAGCATACCATACCAAATATATATAGTGAAAGACAAAACCATGCTTTCAAGTAAATTTCAACATGATAATTGCAATGGATTACTTTCTTCAGGGGCCCATACAGTAAATTAGGAAGCCCTATTAAGTAGATATGATATTTAGATAAAGGATTTTATTGTTTGCTGTTTGATAATTATTTAACAAATCTACAATTGTGATTTCTTTGTTTATACTTTAATACTTGTCTCTTGTCACTCACTGGTTGCCAGCTAATATCATGATATGAAATGAGTTCTTAATTGCCATGGGGTATCAAATCAGATATTGCTAAGTATTACATTGCTGAAATTGATGTATATGGTGTAATCTTAGGGAAATTATTTTAAAATGTATGTGTGTGTTTGTATTACTTAACACCATATTGTCCATAAATTAAACAGAATATGATGGTCAGGCTATAGTTTACGCAGAACTGAAAATACTCATTAGACAGTGTTGCATTCATATCCTTTGTATAACTACTTTTACAGAGAGTGTAAATGGTATTTCAAAGGAAAACAAATGTGTTATATTACAGATACCCCCTTACATTGCATAATGAAAAAGATCATCTCAACTTTAACATGTCCAACTATGGCTTCTTAGTCCATTCATTCTTTCACAGTTATCAAATATTATTGAGCACTGAATATGCAATTAATCTTAATATTAGGAAATAACTGAAAAATTTACAGATGATTAAAGTATTATATGTTATAGAATCAATAGGAGCACACATTAATGGTAATGATAATAAATGGAAAGTATATTATATATCTATATAGTTTTTAATGTATATATAACTTTATATACATATATAGATATGTATATATGATTTTATTCCTGTTTTTGTTGTATAATATTCATAGGTGAGGATTTTTAAATATTGATGATTATCCATAAATGCTTCAATAAGTAAACATAGATTATCAAGTGAAATAATTATATAAAAAACTTACTTTCCTCCATCCATATATTATGAAAAATAGCAAAAAGATGCAGAAGTAGAATAATACAGTGCACAGACTTACACCTTCTATCTTGGTTCTTATATTAACAATTTGTTTAAATTTTTTTCCTCTCTTTTCTCTCTTACATTTCTTGCTATTCAATTTAAAAGTAAATTGTAGATACTATTTTAACAGTAAATACTTCAGATTATATTTCTTAAGAGCATTTTAGTCTCCATCATCTAGTATCTGGTCCAAATTTCATTTTACCTAACTGTTGGAAGAATATCTTTCCCTCTTGAACTAAGATCTAGTGTAAACTCAAAAGATTGGAATTGGTTCTCCTAATGACACTTGTAATAAAATGTTTTTGCTTGTAATGAAATGTTTTTAAGAGTCAGAAAGCTGCTATATTTAGCATATTATGTATATATGTATCCCATTACACTAAACAAGTAGGTTTGCTACAGTTAAATTCCATCCAACAGTGTTTATCTTTTCCTTGAAACCAGGGGAGGTGAATTTTTCAATAAATTTTCTGTGGAAATAAAGGAATTGAGTTATTGGTTTGTTGTATACACAACCTCAGTTTTCACCACTTGCCTCTGACATATACAAATGGAATTTGAGGCCAGAGAAGTCAAAATATTTAAACTACATGATTAGTAAGTGGTAGAACTAGAGTTTAAAATCTCAATTAATGTAGTATTATATACTTTTACAATGAAATTGATGATTTCTTTTATGTATATATAGGGAGGAGGGAGAGAAATCCTTTTGTCACATTTACTAAATTGAAAGAACATGTGAAATGCAACTTTTCTAATATTTTTGCTCAAGTCGATTCTGAAATTAAACTCCTTAAATGTGCATTAACTGATAGCATCAACACATTTGAAATATCAGAGGAAGATCCAGCCTGAAATTAAAAATATATATATATTTGCTGTAAATAAACCACACATATATATAATAAGGAAGTAATTAGCTCTGTTAATTCATGCAGCCATGAAATTAAAAGATGCTTGCTCCTTGGAAGGAGAGCTATATGACAAATCAGAAAAGTGAAAGTGAAAGTCACTCAGTCATGTCCGACTCTTTGCTACCCAATGGAATTCTCCAGGCCAGAATACTGGAGTGGGTAGCTGTTCCCTTCTCCAGGGGATCTTCCCAACCGAGGAATCAAACCCAGGTCTCCCACGTTGCAGGCAGATTCTTTACCAGCTGAGCCACAGGGAAGCCCAAGAATACTGGAATGAGTAGCCTATCCCTTCTCCAGTGGATCTTCCCCACCTAGGAATCGAACCAGGGTTTCCTGCATTGCAGGCAGATTCTTTACCAGCTGAGCTACCAGGGTAGCCCTTAATAGTGTACTAAAAAACAAAGACATCACTTTTCTGACAAAGGTCTGTCTAGTCAAAGCTGTTGTTTTTCCGGTAGTCATGTGTAGATGTGAGAGTTGGCCCATAAAGAAGGCTAAGTACCAAAGAATTGATGCTTTTGAATTATGGTGCTGTAGAAGACTCTTGAGGGTCCACTGGATAGTAAGGAGATCCAACTAGTCCATCCTAAAGGAAATCAACCCTGAATATTCATTGGAAAGACTGATGCTGAATCTGAAGCTGCAATAGTTTGGTCACTTGTTGTGAAGAGCCAACTCATTGGAAAAGACCCTGATGCTGGGAATGATTGAGGGCAAAAGGAGAAGAGGGTGGCAGAGAATGAGATGGTTAGATAGCATCACCAACTCAGTGTGCATGAATTTGAGCAAACTCTGGGAGAAGTGAAGGACAGGGAAGTCTGGCATGCTGCAGTTCATGGAGTTGCAAAGAATCTGACATGACTTAACAACTGAACAACAGCAACAAATTAACTCTGTTCTAAAAATAAGTTTGTATGTTTGTTCATGGTTATTCTCAGAGTTTATTAAACAGTAAATGCTGTATCCTATGAGGATTGAAAGACTGATAAACTGCAAGTTTCCTTTTTCAAAAGTTATCTGGAAAACTATAATAGTGAAAAAATAAGTTACTTACTTTTCAAACATGTAACATTCATTCCGTCATTCTATAAGTGTTGATAGTAAATGTTACATTATTCACAGTGTAGTTTTTTGATTACTTAAGATCTTCAAGTCCTTATTCTATTACGATAGAATATTAGGATAGCTTCTTTTACAATCTCTGAAGCAGTAACTCATACTAATACAATTCAGATTCAAGTTATTCCAGTAGATCACACCTTGAGGGTCTATGTGATAGGACAAAGAAGAAACTTCATTGTGCACTAAAGAAGAATATCTTACCTCTGCATTTAGACTGAGTTCATTTCTTTTGACCTCGCCAAGGCTACAAGTTAGATTCCCAGTGGTTCGACATGGTTCTTGAAATGGACAATAAGCTATGGGTTCTTAAATAAAATGCACATTTCCATTATTGGGGATTCCAACTCAGCTTAAAAGCTTAATCCTGGTTTCCTTTTACAGATCAATGTAGTCATTGTCTTGGGGAAGAACATGGTGTATGCATTATTGAACACTGTTTAGTATCTTGGGTTGTTTCACCAATATTTGCCAAGCAACCATGCTAAAAATGTTTAATGTGTACAAGGCAACATGTTAATCACACAAGCATCTACCTGGCATATATCTAGCACACAAAGATGCCGACTCAAGCAAAAGTATTGATTTGTGTTTCCCTTTCTTGTTCCTTAATTCACACAGCTGATCATACCACCTAACTCAACCAGAGACATACCTATTCACTTTCGTCCTTCTGCTCTTGGAAGAGCTAGTCATCAGACTTCTGTCATCTTCCACTGTGCTCAGGTATGATAGAGTATTCTTAGACCAAGACAGGTTAATTAAATTTTAAAGTTAATAAACATGTAAATCTAATTTATCCATTTGACATCTTTGCAAGCAAAACAACTTTATTGTAAATTATTATTTAAATGAACTTTGGAAAATATAATATACATTATGTATGCACAGGCATTTAAGAAGGCATCTTTAAATTCTTAGATCACTTGAATGAAAGAGAATATAAACCCAGATTTAAAATGTAGGTACTTTAATGTAAATGCCAAATTGCTAGCATTTATGTTAATTTTCTGACTTGGATTTTATTACTCAAGTTTTCATGAACTTAAATATAAAATTGTATGAAATCTAATCTTGCAAGTAGTATGTTTTTTCCCACTCTATTTTCATCTAAATAATAATTTTTAAAAATAGTAGTTTATTTTTTAACCATTTCTAAGCTTGCTACATACCATTCTAGGAATTATTTCAATTCATTGTCACCAGAGTCCTTATGGTAAAAGTATGGTCAACCCCATTTTATGAATCAGTAGGAGGTTGAACCTAGGACATCTTGCTTCAGCCCATCTTCATAACTATTTTTATAACTACAGGCACACTGCCAAGTCATAACTGTTACTGCCAGTAAGAATTTTACATTATTTGTACGTTCATTATTATTTTTTACTTCTTCAGGTGTTGATGGGGGAGTAAAGTAAGTGGAAGGGTTTGCTTTATATCCAAGGAGCTTAGAAAATCCTGTAATCTTGGAGAGAGTGAAATCAAATATAATACAGAGGTCCCCATGTCAGTGAAAGGCTAGTATGTAACTCAAAATAAAGTGAAAGGGAAAGTCGCTCAGTCGTGTCCGACTCTTTGCGACCCCATGGACTATACAGTCCATGGAATTCTCCAGGCCAGAATACTGGAGTGGGTAGCCTTTCCCTTCTCCAGGGGATCTTCCCAACCCAGGGAAACCCAGGTCTCCCACACTGCAGGTGGATTCTTTACCAGCTGAGCCACAAGGGAAGCCCAAGTGCCTTCTTTTCCCCCCAAAATGTGTAATTTAGAAAAAAATTTTTGAGGCTATTAAATTGTTTATATGATTACTGACAAATACATGGCCTGAAGCAATACAATGGATTATACTTGACTCTCAAAATATATATATGTATATATATATTTTTTCATATATATATATATATATTTCCCCCCCCCCCCCGGGCACCATACAGGATCTTAGTTCCCCAACCAGGGATCAAACCTATGCCCTCTGCATTGGGAGCATGGAGTCTTAACCACTGGACTTCCAGGGAAGTCCCATTGAGTCAAAAGTATTAAAGAAAATAAACAGTAATCCTTCTTATACAGAATGGAAGGTATAGTAGAGATATTTTATTTCACAAAAATAATTTTAACATGGCTTATCTTTTAGCTGATTGCTTCATAGCAGCGTCAGTCCTTTCATCTTCATTCTTGGAGATAACTTAGTTGTTTGCATTTCTGGTGGAACTCAAGGTAGTCTAGCACATCAGAGGGCAATGATGAGTTTTCTTCATCTTGATAGCTTTAGAAAATCCTAGCCCAGAGGTCAAACTCACAATTCTTTATCAAACACAAAAGAGCTCAAACAAGTAAGTAATCAACTCAAACCTTTTTGTCAATCACTTTAACACTGGGCCTTGCTTTCAGTTATTCTAAGCCTCTCCTTCCAAGCTATAGCAAATCCCCAAGGTTTTATCTCTGGTTAGACTTAAATCTAACTGACTCATTTGAAAAGACCCTGATGCTGGGAGAGATTGAAGGCAGAAGGAGAAGGGGACGACAGAGGATGACATGGTTGGATGGTATCACTGACTCAATGGACATGAGTTTGAGTAAAGTCAAACTTGTTGATGATGGACAGGGAGGCCTGGCGTGCTGCAGTCCATGGGGTCGCAAAGAGTCTGACACGACTGAGTGACTGAACTGAACGGAGACGTAAATCAATGTCATCCTTTTACCTAGAGTTCAGACCACATCAACCTTTTCAATGTATTACCCTAACACTTGTGATTTTTCCTGCCTTTTCTTTTTATTTATTTATTTTTTTTTTGCCTTTATTTATTTATTTATTTTTGGTCCTTTTTCATCTCTGAATCATTGAGGGCTTCCTCTTAATTCATTTAGTTGACATTTTGGGGCTTCCCTGTTGGCTCAGATGGTAAAGAATCTGCCTGCAATACAGGAGACCCAGGTTCAATCCATGAGTCAGGAAGATCCCCTGGAGGAGGAAATGGCACCCACTCCAGTGTTCTTGTCTGGAGAATTCCATGGACAGAGGAGCCTGGCAGACTACAGTCCATGGGGTTGCAAAGAGTCAGACACGACTGAGCAACTAACACTCACTGACAATTTTTTCAGGCAAAGCTGTTTCATCCTAAAGTATTGATTGAACAAACGTTCTGAAAATGCAGTATGTATGATGAATGTCTAGACATAAAAATAAAATGTTTTAAAAATAAAATTTTAGGGTTACTTTTCTAAGTCTGTGAGTTTGCAATTACATTAACCACTAGGGAAAAACTCTCATAGATCTTTGTTCCTCTCTTGATTTCACTGATGAATATATCTGAAGTAACACACACAACTAAATAGCTAGTTAATCAAAAAATCTATTCTGTTAGTGCTTGTAACTATTTCTGAAAATGGTTCTTTGCTGAACTTAAGGAAATGGCCATGGATTATAATTTATTTCATTTGTTTCCAGTTTGGATCCATGTGAAGAACTCTGGATTATTAAAAAAAAAAAAAAAGAAAGAAATCTAACTTTAGGCTAAAGTTGTTTGTGTAGATTTTGAACCCTGAGATTAATTTGGTTAGAGCATCACAACTGTGAATATCATAAACTCAAAATATGCTTCCAGAGTCTTTCAAAGAGATTGTGTTACTGCATGACAAGATAAGAGGAACAATAGTAAGCAGCAGATATGATAAACAGGCCTTCTCTTTGATATCAAACATTATGTTCTGAGATTTTTCTCTTGGTTTTCAGTCATTTCATTTTTATTTTCAAATAGTTTCCATTACTTCTTTATACTTGATTGTGTGACTTCCTGCATCTAAAGGTCAGAATAGTGGAAATGAAGGAAAAAAAGATCAAATCAAAGTGATTTTATTACCCAGCATGAGTCTGTGGTCCTTGCAGCCTTTGTCTATGGAAAACTCTCTTGATTCTTAGCAAGCTCAGATGCCCTGAGCTCTGCCCAGTGTGTGAGCCAGATCTACTGTCTTTTACCTACACTTGTTTCATTTTTCAGAAACATTGGAATTGAATCTTTGCTTTACTGTGTCTCCTTTCAATGAAGTTTTAGATAAAAGATGAACTAAAAATGTTACACTTTTTAATGCACACATTTGCTAGGGTACCTTTTAATTTCTCTCTGTGAACCTAGGTTGATGATTTAAGCAATGCTAGGGTGATTGTTGGAGAAGGCAATGGCAGCCCACTCCAGTACTCTTGCCTGGAAAATCCCATGGACGGAGGAGCCTGGTAGGCTGCAGTCCGTGGGGTCGCTAAGAGTCGGACAAGACTGAGCGACTTCACTTTCACTTTTCACTTTCATGCATTGGAGAAGGAAATGGCAACCCACTCCAGTGTTCTTGCCTGGAGAATCCCAGGGACGGGGGAGCCTGGTGGGCTCCCGTCTATGGGGTCGCACAGAGTCGGACACGACTGAAGGGACTTAGCAACAGAGTGATTGTTGGTTATTAAATGTCCAAGAATGGTGGGACATGGTTTAACTTAAAAGCTCCAGTATTCCAGACTACTTGGTGAAACATGAAAACATGATCTTCTGTTTTTGTAGTTTAGCTCGTTTCCAGTTGTTTAAAGTAAGCCAATTTCTGTCATCCATGATTTCTTTTATAAAATAGCCAAGAAATAATTTACAAAAAACAGTTGTTAATGTAATTGAACCCTGATACTTGATTCCACTCAATCAATTGTGTATGATCAAGCTCAGGCATCTAAGTGAAAATACAGTGAACCTATGCTCATAGAATCTCTAAATAAAAGTAATGCAGTCATTTGAAGACATATGCAGATAAAACTTGCTTTTAATACTCACTACTAAGACAGCATTTTATGGATTTGCTGTCACCACCCATCCTACTCAGAAAGAATCATAAAGTAAGTTTCCCTCTTTTTATTGGAACTTAAGCTTGAAAACATCTCTGTAGTTTTAGAGGTGATAAACTAGGACATTGTCAGTCAGTTTCAGTTCAGTCATTCAGTCATGTCCGACTCTTTGCGACCCCATGAACTGCAGAACGCCAGGCCTCCCTGTCCATCACCAACTCCCGGAGTCCACCCAAACCCATGTCCATCGAGTCAGTGATGCCATTCAACCATCTCATCCTCTGTTGTCCCCTTCTCCTCCTGCCCTCAATCTTTCCCAGCATCAGGGTCTTTTCAAATGAGTCAGCTCTTCACATCAGGAGGCCAAAGTATTGGAGTTTCAGCTTCAACATCAGTCCTTCCAATGAACACCCAGGACTGATCTCCTTTAGGATGGACTGATTGGATCTCCTTGCAGTATAAGGGACTCTCAAGAGTCTTCTCCAGCATCACAGTTCAAAAACATCAATTCTTTGATGCTCAGCTTTCTTTATAGTCCAACTCTCACATCCATACATGACCACTGGAAAAACCATAGCCTTGACTATATGGACCTTTGTTGGCAAAGTAATGTCTCTGCTTTTTAATATGCTGTCTAGGTTGGTCATAACTTTCCTTCCAAGGAGTAAGCATCTTAATTTCATGGCTGCAATCACCATCTGCAATGATTTTGGAGCCCAGAAAAATAAAGCCAGCCACTGTCTCCACTGTTTCCCCATCTATTTGCCATAAAGTGATGGGACCGGATGCCATGATCTTAGTTTTCTGAATGTTGAGCTTTAAGCCAACTTTTTCACTCTCCTCTTTCACTTTCATCAAGAGGCCCTTGAGTTCTTCTTGTTAGTCAGTTTTTGTTTAATGACCTCTTCACTCATCAGTAACATTAGTAAAGTGTTCAGTGCAGAACAGAGTCTTAAGGGACTTTTATTCTAAATGAATACAAGGGTAACATTTTCAAACAGAGATTTATGAAATGCACATGAGAACAGCGGCCACATTCAGTCTCCTTCACATAATTTTTGAGCCATTCTTTCATTTCATTTGATAAGAGAACATAGCCTGTACTAGATAATGGGAATAAGTAATATGACAATCGCAGTCATAAAGAATCCACCTGCCAATGCAGGAGATGCAGGTTTGATCCCTGGGTCGAGAAGATCTCCTGGAGGAAGAAATGGCAACCCACTCCAGTATTCTTGCCTGGAAAATTCCATGAACAGACGAGTCTGGCAGGCTCATAAAGAGTTGGACACGACTGACCAGCTGAGAACACAAACACACACACAAGTTGTACACACTTCTTTTTAATGAGACTTCAGTCTGTGCCTCACCTTCTTTTCTTTAATGTGATAACCGTCTAAAGTTCATTTGAAATTCTAATGTTTTGGAAGGTTCATACAATGTTTAGTACCCAGTTTGTTAGACAAATTGAATTTTTAAAAAACCTTGAACAGAAATGCATGGTTTTCATTAAGATTTCTCTTATATGTTGTTATCAATAACCTATATGCATTGAAATATGTTCAATACTGGTCTTTGGCCTTTTTTCAGTGTAAAAACATTGACTTTTCAGTAAAATCAAAAGGAATTTGGAACAGGCAGGAAAGATAAAATGATGCTTGTTAAATATTAACACAATACTTTTTTATCTGCCAAAATTTTTATGTGTTCTATATTAAGTGTTACAAATAAAAAATAATTAGGATGTCTCTGTTATGTATTTCTATCTTTAACCAGTTTAAAGAATGGATATTCCTCCTCTCCGGAATAGGACTGTTCCCCCAGCCTCACGAAATACAAAAAGTAACTGCGTCCCTTCATCTTCAGGCATCTGTTCCTATACCTTTCCAAAATCCCACCAAAGACGAGGTTTTCATCGATATCATACTAACTGGTAAGTTGTTTTTCTTTTACCTTACATATGTTATTTTGTAATTATTATCCTATCATAGAATCCAAGCATTTTAGAGGTAGTAGACACTTTGTAGAGATCCATTAGCTCAAGAGAATCATTTTTTAAAGAGAAAACATAAATAAGGTGTAAGAAATGAGATATCATGGCCAAAATCACAGCTCTAAAATGATGGAGCCAGGATCAGAAATTAGGAGTCTGTGTACCAAGTCAAATTCTCTGGAAACCCAAATATGTAAATTATTCACAGTAAATTTTTATAATTTATTTGATATTACTCAGATATATCAATGCTTCTTCTTCAAAACTTTATAAAAATTCTAGTGTTATAATTCTGTTTCCTTTTCCTTTTTTCCATATAAATAGCATAATCAGATTAAATTTTGGCTCAAATCCAAGCTTGTTCCTCTTTTTATATCATTTTGAAGATGTATTTTTTAATTCAGTTTTGTGAAGTGCTTGATCACTTTGTATTAAATGACCAAATAATATGAGTCTGAAATAAAGATCAACTATTATACTATATGTTTCATGAAACACATTTTAAATCTAATAATGGACATTAATAATTTTAACTTTTTAACTATTATTGCCATGTCTGCTAAAGCTACTACTATTACTATGATCCATTTTTATAAAGTTCAATTTCAGGGCTAATAGGAACACAAATGTTAGGGCTTATGATGTAAAAACCAGTTTACTCTACAGAATGGTTACACTGTTGGAATTCATGCTGTCATCACAAGTATATTACAGTATATTTTCTCGAACCTTGTAAGCCTTGAGTATCAGCATTCTCCTTAACTTCTGTCAATCTGATTGTGGGAAAACTGTATCTTATCCTCATTGTATATTTACTATTTTTTTTCTTTTTACAAATTTACTATTTTTATTTAAATTCATGCTGAAGCTGAACACTGTCAGTTATCTGTTAGAATTCTCATCTTTCCTGATCGTCTCTTCCTGCTCTTGGTGTGAAATAATTAAGAAAAATAAAGAACATAATGTCATTTCATGTAAAATGCCCTTATTGATACTTCAACTATAATGAGAAGAGACATGCTGCTTAATAAAACTTGATTGCAGGCTCAAGGAAGTCAGCATTTTAATGCGGAAGAGACGTAAGCATATGTATAAGCCAAAGGAAGAAGCCAGGGTTGAGCAAAAGTTAAAAGATATAAAGCGGGTAGAGTTTAACTGATGGGCCAGAGCTCAGAGGGAACTGGGATCAGGGTTGAGATAGAAGGAAGAGCCTTGAACAGGAAGGGTGTTTCTACCTTTGAACAGATGATGGTACCTTAAAACAAATGTGAATGTAGATAAAATGTAGGTAGTAGAGGCACTTTGGGCTTAAGAGCAATTAGGTTTATATTTTCATCTGCTGAGGAAAAGAGATAAGAGATTTGAAGAGTGGCACAGTGGGTTGAAATAAATGCCTGGAGGGAAAAGAAGATAGAGCTGACAAAATTCAAATTAAAAAAGGTATTATATTTGGCTGGCATTGGAAACCATAAATTAAGGTAGGCACCAAGGAAATATGTGTTTGTGAACTTTGTACCAGTTGTCAGGCTTACAGTTCCTGGTGTGGGAATACACAAGGCTGATTAATGGAACTTTCCAGGGAATGGAATTTTGAGGGCAGTTGTATCACTATGAGTGTTATAAAAACATATTGGATCAAAATTTTAGCATTAAAATAAAATTAATTTGTTAATTTTATTTCATTGTTCTAAAATTTTTTTCTCCTATATGACAAGAAAAGATAGTAAGCTTGATAATAAAAAATGTTTTCTCTTTTTAAAAAATTAATTTAAAAGTCTTTAATGTAAACTCACCGTGTCCTGGGAGAATGTTTAGACTTAAAAGGTTCTCCCCCTTCTTCTTTCAACCTGAAGAGACTGGAGACCAAGGAAGATGCTGACCTCTGATATCTTCCTCTCTTCCACTTTCTTCACTACTTTATGAAGAGATTCTTCCTTTGCTTTTCTTAATGATGGGATCTCTCTGTCCTAACTTCCTCACCCTTTCTTTTGTGGACTCTTTTTTTTCTAGCTGCCATGTGCATATCTTCTTGTACTCATATTCCTTGGTGACTTGGCATCATAATATGGCCTGAATTATTAAAGGACCATAAGGAAACATGACTGACAAGAAGAATAAAAATAGTTAACTTATATGACAAAGATCATAAGAGATTTACTACAAGCAACTATATGCCAATGAAATAGCCACAGTATTTAATTCTTTATTCTGTATAGTTGTGTTGTCAATTTATGTAACGATGAGTCTCTTAATTTCTAATTAGGATTTCTTAAATTCTAATTTTAATTCAATTTTAAGTTTGCTTTTTCAAACTTTCTAAATTTATTTTTGAATTTGTGAAACATATATTATTCAAAACTCATCTATATAAAAAGTTCTACTTAAAGAAATACCATTCCTGTAATTCGGCCATCTACCAATTTCTCAATCAACCATATAGATGGCCATCATCATTTGATTCTAATTTATCCATACTATGTTTATGTCTGCAAAAATGAGATATTTGGATAAGTGCATATATACACACATGGTTCTGTTTCATCCTCTTACACAAAGGTAGAATACTGTATGATTTCTTTTACACCTTGCTGACTTCACCCATGTCTGAAATCCTAATAAAATGGTTAATGGACATCTTTCTCATAGATTTTTATGACTTTTAGTACTCAGTTGTTTTTTTTTTTTTTGTTATTACACTATTGATTATATACAACTAGTCTCTAGTACATAAATATTTTCATTATTTCAAATAATTTGCTATACAAATGTGCCCCATGCATTTTGCTATACAAGTAATGTCTTTGTATATTTAAGATGTATTTCTACAAGTAGTATTGATGGGCAAAATGGTAAATATGTATACAATTTTACTGTATGTTACAAAAATCCCCTTCTTATCAGCTGACATCTAGTTCAATATGTTTATAATTATAAATGTAAGTGCTGACAGAGACTTTTACTTTTTATACGTGGTAGCACTAAAAGCAAGTACTTATTATATAACCCATAAGCACATTTTGAATAATTGATTGATTTTTGTAGTGGTTAGTTTAAATTATTAACATTGCAAAAGTGTGTATTTATGCATGTATAGTTATTAACTAACTACTATAATCTGTTTTTAGATGGTGAACTCAAACATGATCTCTTTAGTATCTTTTAATTTGAATAGTTTAACTGAAAATTCTAAGAATTTATGAGTTGATTTTATAAGTTGATTTTTTTAATATTATAGAGAAAACCATTAATAGTGATGAATATCTGCTTCAGAAATGTCATTTAAATCTAATCTTAAATATACCTTGAAAAATGATCTGAAAATTTTCCATTAAAAGGAGATTTTGCTTCTATTTCAGTCTCCACTGGTTTTTGTCCTCTTTAATGTGACATTGAAGTCTATTATCTCTTTATATTTTGATTAGGTGAGGAAAAGCCCAAGCGTCTTGTCATGGCTCAAATCTGGGACAGCTTCCTCGAGGAGACTTCTGCCTTCAAGATTAGTGGTGTGACTCACACAAAAGGTATGGGATTCCTGCCTTTATGTTCTGTCATTCTGTATGCTGTCACATTTCAGGGATGATAAATATATGTCTTATTGTCTTAATAAATATTTAAGGAAAATGAAATATACAAGTTAAAAATTTTCACAAGTTTTTTTAGTACGTTGACAGAAAAATGTGGATAATGTAACCTTTATGTATAGTTATCACATCATCACTTTTTCATTCCATAATGCATGAATACAACTTGTAAAAAAATGTTCTCTCTGAGATTTTGAATAGTTGAATGTCACATCACTTAATACATAAGTGTGTGAGTCAAAGAAGACTTTGGAAAATTAAAAATACCTAGTGTGCTAAAGTTGCTTACACTTATGAAAAATAATTCCATCTTTGCAAAGCTGACAATTGGTGAAAATGTATTTTAGGGTGTGTATCTATTAGTCATCCCATTTGCATATTGATGAATAGGAAAAAATTATAAGGCATAAGAAATAATGAAGTTGCTTAAAAATCTAAAGCTCACAAACTATGACTTTGCTTAAAATATCTTTAATTGCAAAAAATAATCTTAATAATTATTGTAAATATAAAATACAGATTATCTTAATTAATTTAAAAATAATGGCTAAAATCAGTAACTACTACTGACATTTAAATATAAGTGGGTTCATGACTTATTTTTACTCTAGTCATTTATATCAGCATTCTGAACCTTATTAATTTATTTCATTTGATACATTAACTCCATGTTTTTAGGTGTTATTCTTATTGAATCAAGGAGATTGCAGTTCAGAAAAATTAACTTACACAACATCAAAACAGTTGTTTGCTAACAAAGCCAGACTACCGTATGTCTGATTTCAACATCTTTGTTTTCTGTTTCTTTTCAATATATTGAAAGAAGTATGAATTGCAGTTCACAAAAGAGAAAGTACAGATGGCCAAACAATTAATAAAAATAAGTTCAGTCACTAATATTCAAATAGATGTTAAGTTAAATGGTAGCTAAGTTTTCTTTTCCTTTCTTTTATAAAAAATTTTTCTGTTTCAATGAAATAGGAACAAATATGGATTTTGTGTGTGTGTGTGTGTGTGTGTGTGTGTGTGTGTGTAGTCACTCAGTCATGTCCGACTCTTTGCAACCCTTGGGACAGTAGCCTGCCAGGTTCCTCTCTCCATGAGATTTCCCCTGGCAAGAATGCTGGAATGGATTACCATTTCCTTCTCCACAAATACTGATTAGGGAAGTATAGAGACATAAGAGATGCGAGTTTGATCCCTGGCTTGAGGAGATCCCCTGGAGCAGGAAATGGCAACCCACTCCAGTGTTTCTTGCCTGGGAAATCCCATGGACAGAGGAGCCTGATGGGCTACAGTCCATGGGGTCACAAAGAGTTGGACGCAACTGAGCACGGATCACCAAATCATTACAATAGTTGTTATAGCTTACAGTGATTGATGTCGGATTCGTGATCTCTGAAGAAGAGAGTTCAGCTTCAGGATCAGGGACAGGCTTGATCACTCAGAGCTCTTGTGTGACACAAGTTTTATTACAGTGGAAAAGGAACAGAGAAAGCTTCTGACATAGACATCAGAAGGGGGACGGAAAGTGCCCCCCTCGTTAGTTTCAGCAAGGGAGCTATATACTTTTTCAGTTGGTTATTACAGTAAATCAAAAGATTGTCTCAAGGTTGTAAAGGGCTTACCAGACCCACCCTCACAACATACAGTTTAAGATGACAAGAAACAAGTCCTTGAACAGGATATGTTGTTGTTATATAATCATTGACGCGGAGTTTAAGGCAAAACATATCCTTGAGCAAAATGGGTTGTTTTGTTGTATAATCATTAGCTCTGGGCTTAAAGAAAAAAAAAATTACATGATTAAGATGAAGGAATGTTAAAAAGAAAAAAGTGTGTCCCCCCCCTCCTCCTCCGCCCCCTCCTCCCCCTCCTCCCCCCCCCTCCTCCCCCCCTCCCCCCCCCCTCCTCCCCCTCCTCCGCCTCCTCCTCCCCCCCCTCCCCCCCCCTCCCCCCCCCTCCTCCCCCTCTTCCTCCCCTTCCTCAGGGACCCCAGACTTCTTATCAGCCTACCTAAGAATTAACTCTCTCAGTTGCTGAAAATCACTTTGTGTAATGTATATAAAGAAGCTTAGAAATTAGCACTTTTTTTTGACAGAGTAATTCCATTTCTGGTGAGATATTTTCAAGAAATAACCAGAAGATGGATTATTTACTTACAGAGATGTTTGATATTGAGTTATTTATAGCAACAAAAAAATTAGAAACCAGCTTAATGCCAAATAACAACTTTGTTTTTGTAGTAACTATTTATGTCTACTTATATTTCAATTTTACTAACCCATTGATATGAGACATTTTCTTCTTTTTTCATTTCTTCAATTGATTTTACACTTTCAAAGCCTTTATATATTGTAAATTAGTTGGAAATTTACCACTATTTTCTTTATTCTTCTTTGTTTATAATGGGGAAGGAGTTACAGGTAGGTAGGCATCTTTTTCATTTTCTCCTTTAATTCATCAAGATTTTGGTTTTTTTACTATGAAATTACAGTCTAATTTGATCCCCCTCTTAAGAGGCAAGATTTCTATCTTTTAATTAAATGATAGTTATTATTTTGTTGTTATTAATTTTTGCAATGTGATATTCTATATTCAGATCATGTGTACCCTGTTACACAGATCTGTATTTCAGGTCTTTTCCCAATGCCATAGAGTTTAAATCCTACAGGTTTATGTTTTCTTATTTTATTTCTATTTTCTCATTGTCATTTCAATCATTCCTTTCCTTTTATCATCTCTTAATACTTCTAGAAAAAAAATTAGAACAACTTGTAAACAAGTTCTGAAAAGCCACAGTAAACAACTGGATTGAAATTACATTAAACCTATAGACAAATTTGAGGGGAACTGCATCTTTATAATATTTAATCTTCTTATCCAGGACCAATTATTTCCTTAATATTTTCGAACATAGTATTTATGAATATTAATGAAGTTTATTTTTGCTTGAAAAAAATACAAAATTTCCATTGGCAGTACTTTTATTTAAATAATATAAATATTGTGTAAAGGTGGTCAAAAGGTAAAAAAAATAATAAAATGGCAGGGAATCATTCACTGTAAACATAGAGTTGAATATGGAGATTATGGAAATTATTGTTTCTCTTACCAGAGTCAGCAATCTTACTGAATTAGTTTATAAAATTTTCATCTTTGTTTGCTAATTTTGAACTATTTTATATGGAAATGACTTTGCTTTTTTTTATGCTTCCTTTTTTTTTTATTCCTGGGTCCTTATTCTGCAGCAAATAATTTTTAAGACATTTTATTAAAACCTAAATAATTCATTAGGAATTATATATAATGTAATTTCTGTGCAACACAGAGACCAACATTTTGTGTTCCATTTAAATTTTTCAAATTTTAAAAATGTAAAAATTATAAATGTACCTTCTTAGTTAAAATTTATATTGTTAATGCTGTCTTCAAATGGTTTTCAAATTTAATGCAGTCTTCTGCTGGATTTTTCTTCTTACAGTGGACACCCTGTCTGTGCAGTGGGTTGACATTTCAAAATATATTCCCTGCTGCTCTATATAATAAAATTTCCAAAGAGGATTGTTTATTTTCAAGAAACTTCCTATTTGCTCTAATATTCTTATATGATATAATATTAGTGTTAAGGATGTCCCTGATGAGTTGGAGAACATAAACACTAAGAGTACAAAAGAAATGGGATCTGTTTCTTACAGTGCTATTGGCTTTTTAAAGACTTTGGAATTCTTTGACTGTATTGTAAAAATTGCCTCATATACCATAAAAAGCATTTGTAGCCTTAAAAATACGTCTTTCTACACCTGCATGCTCTCAGATGAGCTGATTGAGTGGTGAGGTTCTGAACTTGCATTGTCCAATTTGCCATGTAATGTGATAGTGCATTCAGTTCAATTCAGTTCAATGCTAGACATGAAAGGGAAACCAAGTAACAGCTGGTAAGACTAGAATATATTCCTCATTTGTGAATGTTGCTGCTTCAGTCCATGGTAAGCTTGTCTATGCATCATCCCAGTCACAACCTGACTTTACCAACATTTTGGTCTGTATAATGACAGAAGGACATGGATAAAAATAATTTTTGCAAATACTCCTCATATTAAATCATATTAGTTCTTTCTAAAATTTTAAGTTCCTTTGCATTTATGAAATCCCTTAGTAAACTTGAATGGGTGGGTGAATGGATTGATGGATAGATAGATGGGTGGATGGATGGATGGATGGATAGATAGATAGATAGATAGATAGATAGATAGAAACCAAGGCAAGAACCCTAGCCATTGAAACTATTTTTTACATTGGAAAAAGATGTTCACATCCATTTCATTCCTCAAAGGAAACATTTTTTTTTTTCTAGAATTTTTCTTCCTTAGACTGAGTTCTATACTAAGCTACAGATGAAGGGAAAAGGAAAGTCACTCAGTCATGTCCAACTCTTTGCAACCCCATGGACTATACAGTCCATGGAATTCTCTAGGCTAGAATACTGGAGTGGGTAGCCTTTCCCTTCTCCAGAGGATCTTCCCAATCCAGGGATCAAACCCAGATCTCCTGCATTGCAGGCGGATTCTTTACCAGCTTGAGCCACAAGGGAAGCTATAGATATTAATAGCTAAATACTTCATTTTGTTTTTAGTAGTTTCACTGTTCTTTTTGTTATCTTTCTCTCAAAACTGGTGACAGGAAGTAGACAGGAGGAGAAAAAAAAGGTCTTCCTGTCAGTGGAGAATCTTCACCTGCCAGGTTGTCACTTTGAAACTCAGTCTTGTCTACACGTCTAATTAGGTCAAGTAACCAAGAATGAGACAAGAGTAGGTGAATTGTGATCTCAGAAGACATCCTTCTATAATGCTGAGACATATATAAGAGTTGCAGTATTTTTTTTTTCTCTTTTACTAGTAAGTATTCAAATGTCACTGAAGGAAAATCAAGATTAAACTCTTGAGAAAAAAAAAACTTAGCTAGAACATTTTCATGGATCCTCTGACTGTGTTAGTTACGAAAAAGGGAGGGGGGCATAGATTAGCATTATTATATATCATAGTGTAGCACTAGGGAGTAGGCACTACTTTACAAATCTATATATGTGTAAAGTTAGACCTAGGGCTTTAGAAAGGGAGCCACACTACAGGAATAGGACATTAGACTTGCAGTGCGCGAATCTGTGTTCTGTTTTTTTGGTTTTGTTTCTTTTTTTTTTTATTTTCCCCCCTTGATCAATTTTTTTTTTTTTACAGCTTTGTGGAAAAGCTGTGTTAGCTTGAGCTGGTTTCTGTACTCTCTAGACCCTGTTTTGGAAATCAGAAAAAGTAGAAATCAATGTTACCTAATAGGATATTTTTTTCCTGATAAGATATTTTTTTAACAAATGCAGTTGTGCATGTGATGAAATGTCTAAACATTAAAATTATGTACAAGTATTGGTGATTAGTATTATTTGCATAGGTGAAAATAGGTAAATGCAAAGATGAATTCCTGATTTTCTCAGTTTTAGATGAAACAGGATCTAGCACACTGCCAGTGCATGCCAGGAAATATATTTCTGAAAAACGAATAAAGCAATAAATAGCAGTTATTTTTCTTCTGAAAACTGCTTTTTAGGTGAAACAGTTAGGAGAGAAATGATTTTAATTTTCATCAACTACTCATTGATGAAAGTCTTGTTGCCTTGGTCAATACCTTTTCTAGAAGAGGATATATTACAGAACAGTAGATATCTATTTTTATATTCATATTTATGTTTTAAGAGTATCCAACTTTATAGATATCTATATTTATATCTAGCTATATTTAAAAATGACTCACCCTTGTTTCTCCTTTTGCTATTCCTAATCCTTTATATATTCTATTCATTCAACATTTTAATTTAAAAACTCAGCAAATTTCTATTATTCCTACCACTTTCACAAACTTTGGCATTTCCTAGTATCCCCTATATAATTTACCTAATAGTATTTTAGTAGAAAGCAGTGTCACTTGTCATGAGCAGTAACAATATACTCTGTTCCAGAAGCTAAACACTTTATAAATATCAATTCATTTAGTCTTCACAACAACCCTAGGAGACAGATTCCATTAATAGTGCTGTGTTAGAGATGAGTATACTGAGATGTGTAACTTATGCTGATAAGTTATATCCAGGATCACACTCACAGTATGTGCTGGAACTTGGGTTCGAATGTAGGGCTTGGACTCTTACCCAATTATGCAATTTTGTTTTAAACAGAAGATAGCTATAAAACGTCAGTAAAAATAAAACGAAAACTTTAAATATCTGTCCAAGTTTCACTCAGAAGTATCATAAATGCCACTCTTGCAAAAAAAAAAAAAAAAAAGTCTTCCTGGAAAGCAGTCTCTGAGAAGGAGGTTGGTGTGCAGGAAGTGTCCTGGTGGGCAGTATATGAGGGTCTGCAGCACTGGGCAAGAGAGGCTGAAACGAAACTGAACAGAGGGAGGTGAGGACAAAAGTGTCAGCTCACACCCTGGCAAGCACTGAAACAAGGATAGCGCTTCAGAGTTTCCCCAGTTAGAGATGAGGAGGCCAGGATTTTACATCTCATTTCTTCACGCCCACCCCTCCCACCCCAACCCCATCAATTCATCATGAAATGTAGTCTAATCCTGGCAAGGAGTTTAACTGGGTCAGGTGACTCTCTTCTGCTGAAGGCAATTCTCCCAAAAAGTTGGTACCTAGGTACTGTATACTGGCAATAATCTTGATAGCTTGGGGCATAAAGTCATAAAGATATATCTTCTTTTTAGTAGAAGCATTATTGTTCACTTTTCCTGATACTTATCTCAATAATCTTAAATATGATAAGATGTCAGAATCAAGGTTCATTTTATTCATTGTTTTGTCATTGTTCAGTCACTAAGTCGTGTCCTGACTCTTTGTGACCCCATGGAGTGCAGCACACCAGGCTCCTCTGTCCTTCACTATCTCCTGGAGTTTGCTCAAATTCATGTCAATTAATCAGTGATGTCCAACCATCTCATCCTCTGTTATCCCCTTCTCTTCCTGTCCTCAATCTTTCCCAGCATCGGTGTCTTTTTCAGTGAGTCAGCTCTTCACACCAGGTGGCCAAAGTATTAGAGCTTCAGCTTCAGCATTAGTCCTTTCAATGAGGATTTAGTGTTGATTTCCTTTAGGATTGACTGATTTGATCTCTTTACAGTCCAAGGGATTCTCAAGAGTCTTTCCCAGCACTACAATTTGAAAGCAGTTTTGTTCATTATGTATACATAATTGTCCTATCACCATTTATAGAAAAAGTCATCCTTTCCTTACTTAAATTGCAATTACACTTTTCTCTTTTTTTTTTTTACACTTTTCTCTTAAATCCATTGACAGAATGTGTATGAGTTTTTTTCTAGATTCTGTTCCTTTCTAGTTGTCTATTCATACGTTTTTGTACCAATACCGTGTATCTCAACTACCATATGGCAAGTCTTAATATGTACTGACATAAACCCTTCAAATTTTTCCTCTTCTTCAATATTGTCTTAGTTATTCTAGATGCTTTGAACTTTCATAATAATTTCAGAATCAACTAGTAATTACCAAACACACAGGAGCACAGATATACACATGTTCCCTTGTGAGGACTTTAATTTAAATGTATTGAAACTATATGTTAATTTGTGAGCAACTGGCATCTTAGAAATACCAAGTTATTGAGTTTTTCAACTCAATAATATGGTGTTTCTCTTCATCTAATTTATCCAAATGATTGTCTACTGTATCTCTTCAAGATTTATTTAAAAGCCCATCTTATCCCTACTGATTTGACATGCCAACATTATCATAGACTAAATTGCCATATGTACTTCAGTTCTTTCTGAATTATCTCTACTATTCCACTGATCTGTCTTTTAGAGCCCAAATTACACTTTCAATTAGAGAGGCTTTATAATGTGCTTTAGCTTCCCTGGTGGCTCAGAGGATAAAGTGTCTGCCTGCAATGCGGGAGACCCGGGTTCAATACCTGGGTTGGGAAGATCCCCTGGAGAAGGAAATGGCAACCCACTCCAGTATTCTTGCCTGGAGAATCCCATGGACAGAGGAGCCTGGCGGGCTACAGTCCACGGGGTCGCAAAGAGTTGGACATGATTGAGTGACTTCACTTTCTTTCTTTCTTTAGTATGTATTGAAGATAGCTCTATCATATTGCTTTTCCTTTGTAAGATTTTATTGGCTGTTATTCGTTGTTTATTTATCTGTATGAACCTTATAATAAACTTGACTACCTCTAGAGAAAACCTGAGAAAATATTTACTGGGATTATTTTAAAGTTATAATTTAAATTGCAACTTTATATATGTAGAAAGAAATGACATTTCTGTGATATTAAATCTTGGTATCAGTGTCATTTTATGTATTTTCACTAGTTCATCAGCTTTGTGCCTTCAAAAACATTTACATTTTATTTTTAAAATATTTTTACAAGTGTTCTAATGGGCAAATCATACTTAAAACTACTTTTGATCACCTTCTAAAAATAGTGATAGTATTGGCAATATATCTCATTCTTTTTGACAAGCACAATAGAAAATATACAGTTTGTTGTCATATAATACAAAATACCTTTGTGATTATTTATACTTAATAATTTCTTCCTTATTTTAAGTATAAAAGCTCACTATTATATTTTATCTTATTGCTTCCTAGATAACAAAAAGGCTTTACTGAAAGTAACACTTTTCTCTGCTCAAGAATAAAAAACCTTGAATCATTTTAATGAGAAAGATGAATATAATTAAAAGTGCTCATATAAGGACTATCATATCACTTTATTACTCATGATATTCCATGATGCAGTGGTAAAAGGATTAGCACACTATTCAAAACGTTTTACACAATGTAAATAATTTCTGTAAGGGCTAATTAAATTTTATCTTCAATTTAAAGGAAAAGATTTAGAGCCTCAATTTAGATTGTTGTCTGCAGAGCAATCTCAATGTTAGGGAATCCTACTTCTGGTTAAAGATTCCTGACAGAAAAGCACATAGAGAAGATAAATTTGTCCATGTTGCTCTATTTATATTTTTCTTTAAAACATCAGGCCTTTCTTTTTCCATATAATTATCTATATCTAACTGAAACTAATCAAATATAATTTTAGTCATTTTCATGTAACTTAAAAAATTCTAATTTAGCTTTATTTAAGTGTAGATGTGTAGGTAGATGGATAAATGTTAGGTAGCATCCCCTTTCTTTGAAAATTAATGTCTCTGTTGTCAACATGATGCCATTCGGTCGTCCATTGTAAGAAACCTATTGGGTTCCAGGAAGCAGAACTTTCAGACCTAACATTAGTGCTTACATTTGGCTTCATGTAAATTGTTTTTCATAACTTTTGCCCATTTTAAATGATATTAGGTTGTTTTACATCTGCCATTAATTTGCAACACTTTTTCATGTCATCAGTTAAAAACCTTTTTTTAATTGAAGGACAGTTGATTTACAATATTGTTTCAGTTGTACCAGCAAAGTGCTAGTTTATCATAAAATATTGAATATAGTTCCCTATATACTATAGTAAATCCTTGTTGCTTATCTATTTTATGTATAATAATTTGTATCCATTAATCACATACTTCTAATTTATCCCTCCTCTCTTCCCTTTCTTCTTTGGTAACCCAAAATTTGTTTTCTATGTCTATGTGTTTATTTCTGTTTTATATATAGATTCATTTGTATTATTTTTAGATTCCACATGTGATGTCCTTCCTTAATAATTTTTTACTGTCTGACTTACTTCACTAAGTATAATATTCTCTATGTTTATCTATATTGCTGCAAATGACAATATTTCTTCTTATGGCTGAGCAGCATTCCATTGTGTGTGTGTGTGTGCATGCGTGTGTGTATATGTCACATCTTCTTAAGCCAATCATCTGTTGTTGGACACTTGGGTTGTTTCCATGTCCTGGTTATTGTAAATAGTGTTCTATGAACACTGGGGTGCATATATCTTTTCGAATTAGAGTTTCTATCTTTTCTGGCTATATGCCCAGCAGTGGGATTACTAGATCATATGGAAACTCTAGTTTTTTTTAAGGAAATTCTATACTGTTTTCCATAGTGGCCATACCAGTTTACGTTCCCACCAGCAGTGTAGGAGAGTTCTCTTTTCTTCACATTCTCTTCAGCATTTATTATTTGTAGGCTTTTTGATGATGGCTATTCTGACCAGTGTGAGATGATACCTCACTGTGGTTTTGATTTGCATTTCTCTAATAATTAGTGACCTGAACATCTTTTCATGTGCTTGTTGACCATCTGTATATCTTCTTTGGAGAAAGGTCTATTATCTGCCTCATCTTTGGTTGGGTTTTTTGTTTCTTCAGTATTGAGTTGTTTGTATATTTTAGGGATTAATCCCTTGTCAGTCACATCATTTGCAAATCTTTTCTCCCATTTCATAGGTTGTCCTTTCATTTTGTTAATAGTTTCCCTTGCAGTACAAGTGCTTTTAAGTTTGATTATGTCTCATTAGTTTATTTTGCTTTTATTTCTTTTGCCTTGGGAGACTGAATTAAGAAAATATTGCTGTAATTTATGTCAGAGAATGTTTTGCCTATGTTCTCTTCTAGGCATTTTATGGTGTCAAGTCTTATATTTAGGTTTTTAAACCATTTTGGGTTTATTTGTATGTGTGATGCAACCGTGTGTGCTCATTCACAGTTGCTCAGTCATGTCCAACTCTTTGTGACCCCAGGGGCTACTGAGCTCCTCTGACTATGGAGTTTTCCAGGCAGGAATACTGAAGTGGGTCACTGTGGCCTCCTCCTGTGGATCTTCTCAACCCAGGGATTGAACCTGCATCTCTTGTGTCTCCTGCAATAGCAGGAAGATTCTTTACCATTGAGCTGCCTGAGAAGCCCATAAAATGTAAGGAGGTATTCTAATTTCATTGATTTATGTGTAGCTTTCCCAATACCACTTGTTGAAGAGACTGTCTTTCCTCCATTGTATTTTCTTGCCTCCTTTGTTGTGGATCAATTGATCATAGATGTGTGGATTGGAATTATTTTGGGGCTCTCTGCTCTATTACATTGATCTACATGTCTGTTTTGTGTTGAAACCACATTGTGTTGATTACTGTAGCTTTGTAGTATAGTCTGAAGGACTATGCTTCCAACTTTGTTCCTTTTCCTCAGAATTGTTTTGGCAATTCTGGGCCTTTTGTTGTTCTATATGAATTTTAGGATTATTTGTTCTACTAGTTCTGTGAAAAATGTCATGGGTGTTTTGATAGGGATTACATTAAATCTATAGATTGCTTTGGGTAGTATGGGCATGTTAATAATATAAAAAGTATGAACATTGTCAACCAGTTTTTCTTCATCTATTGAGATAATCATGTAGTTTTGTTGTTTCTTTTGCTGATATGATATGTAACATTGATTTGCATATGTCAGACCATACTTGCAACTCTGAATGAATCCAACTTGATCATGGTGTATGATCCTTTTATATGTATTGTTGAATTGATTTTGCTAATGTTTTATTGAGTATTTTTACATCTATATTCTTGAAAGATATTGGCCTGTAATTTTTTTCTTCTTTATCTTTATCTGGTTTTGATATCAGGGTACTGGTGGCTTCATAGAATGGATTTGGAAGTGTTGCCTCCTATTAATTTAGAAAACATTTTTGATATGTCCCTGGGAGATAACTTCTTTCAATCTATTATTTGTTTATTGTGTTTGATTATAGAATTTTCCCATAGGTTTATTCTTTTTTTTTTTTTTTTTTGCAATTTTGTCATGGAATAGCCCTTTCTTTTTTATTCCCTGAGTCACCTGTCTTAGTTAGAAAGATTTTCTCCTTCAAACATTGTGAAAATAGACTACTAAATTATTTTCTAACCTCTTGTAGAGTTTTTAAAAAATATATTTAAATATGTAATTCATCTAGAACTTATCTTTATATTTAGTGTGCAGGTTTTCCTATTTGTTTTTCTTTTAGCTAGATATCTGTTGTGATTGTGTCACTTACAAAATAATCCAGTGCTTTCCCAATGAATGGGAACAACATTAATATATAAATTGTATATTATATATTAGTTAAATTAATTTAAATCAATAATAATGTATAAGTTAATTTATATGAAGAAATGTTATCATGATTATAATATACTGATGCATATTTGAGTATATTAACTCTTTAATATATTTAATATTATATAGTATTTTAGTTAATAGATGCATATCTTAATAAGATAACATATTCATAAATACGTACTTCAAGATTTCTTTATGGTCATTCTATATGTTGTTTCAGTAATTTAATTATAACTAGCCAGTACTTTTTGTAAAATTTGTGATATTTATGGTGTGTATTTATATCTAATATGACTAGTCACTTTCTCTATTCTCAATATGATATAGAAGAAACCAGAAATTTAGTTGTTGCTTAAAAAATAGCCCATCATCAGTGTATTTGGGAAGTAAGAACAAAATTCTATCATTGACTTTATTAATCCATCTTAAAACAGTAATTCTTACAGTTTTTTATGTGCTTATTGATAAGTGCTTTATTTTTTCTTCTTATATTACCTGTCTATAATCTTTAAATACTGACACATCATTTACCTTAAATGCTTATTTTCACAAAATGGTTTAACAAAATTCTCGAGAGAATTTCATAGTTCCAACTCAATTATATTGCTGCCAGTGAATGAAAGCCAAAATCCTTCTTCATAATAAAAATATATGGTTTGCCTTCTTTTTATATTGTTGCAGGTTTATATAAAGCATTATGCATAATCCTCAAAATGAGAAAGTTTATCTTTAAGCAATATGAATTATACCAGTGATGATTTGACAAGAGAATATTCTATTTCAGCATTAATCTAGATAATAAATGTAAAGCCAAAACTGTCTCAAAGCATTTTATACATGTAGAGGGATATACAGATTTATACGATATTAATTTGTTTTATTGTTGTTTGCTACTACTTTCATTATTAATATTGATGTTATTCTAATTTTGAAATCCTTGCTATGATCAATAGAAGTTACATACTCAAAGAATTTGTATTTTAGAATGTAATAGTTGTAAAGATAACAACCATGTTTTCTCAATTAACACTCCCTGGATATTTAGTGAAGTATAAAGCACTAGTATCTTAAAAGAATATATAAATAATTTCTTTCCAGTTAAAATCCATTTCACCTAGAAATAAAACTGCTACATTTAAAACAGATTTTTACTAGTGTGACTTTAGAAAATAAAATAAAGATCTCCAAAAGACAAATAGGCCAAAAAGGATTAAAAATGAGCTCTTCTTTAGGTATCACTGTATAAATAAAATTCCATCATCATAAATACTATTAAGAGAAATATGTTTCAGAGAAAGTTTCTTTGTACTAAAGTATTTTAATGACCCAGTAAATGGTTCATAGAAATAGTGTTTAGCTGATAACGGT
Source organism: Cervus elaphus (assembly GCF_910594005.1). NCBI lineage: Eukaryota > Metazoa > Chordata > Mammalia > Artiodactyla > Cervidae > Cervus > Cervus elaphus. The sequence continues at coordinate 138,935,654 of NC_057848.1, read as the reverse complement.
TACAATGAACTCAACTCTGCCACCAATTAATATAACCTTAGGCAAGAAACTTCTCAACCTTTTAAGTTTTCTAATTTTAAAAATCTGTCACTTGGCATTTCCATGTTCTGCTCAGCGATGTTTAGATGTTTAGCTTTGGAAAAAAAGCACTGTTCACAGTCAAAAACAACAAAAAGATGAGAAAACTGAAAGGTCATAATTTTTATCCCAAGGGCTTAAGATAGATTGACAGTGACATCCTCTTAGTAGCGTAACCCCCTAAAATCCCACTGGCACTCCAGACAAACCTGGAGAAACTTTGAAAAATTATCCTTTGTGGTACAGACTTAGAGGAGGGGCCTGCAGCTTCTCTGAGAAAGGCATGAAAATATTCCTGGACCCTCTTTCTTATATTGCTATGGAACAAAAGCCTTACCCTTCATGGTGAAGAACAACAAATATTGTTCTTGGAGCATAGGTAAGCCCTTAGAGCATAAGTAAAAACCCATTTCAGCTAGAGTAAGGTCAGAGGGGAAAAAAAAAAAAAACGAACTTCTAATCTTGGGGGAGAGCAGGGATTTATGTAAGACATAGGGCAACAGCTAGCAGAACAATAAAAGTAAGAAAATCACATCCCTCAAACCAGAGGATATGGTGACTGCATGACAGTCAAGTTTAATTAGAACCACAGAGAACACTGGCCTTACCACACTGAACAGTTGCAGGAGGAAGACCCTATGTGAGGTACAGTGCAAAGCGAAGACCGAAAGCTGAGGCTGGAGCAAACATTAAGAAAAACTCTTTGGCAAACTATGCCCACATGAACAAAAGTGTATCACTCTCAGCTAAAAAGTATATGAGACAGACGTATATCCCCTTGTCAAATGACAAGGGGAAAATAACACACGTCTCAAGAAACAAATCAATTATTAGACCCAAAGCGTGACATCATACGGATGGTCAAACTACCTAAGAAGACATTCAAATTACTGTGGCTGAATATGTTTAAGCTTTGAATGGAAAAGATGGACAGGATGACAGATTGAATTAATTTCAGCATCAGAGTGGAAGTTATTTAAAAAAATAACAAAAATGCTAGAAATGAAACTACAGAAGAAGTCATAAACAATGCCTTGATGGATTCATCAGCAGATTTGACACATCCAAAGAGAGAATCTGTGCTTTTCAAGTTAGGTTAACAGAAATTACAGTAACTTAGAGACAAAGGAAAAATATTAATAAGACAGGGAAAAAGAAAATATTGAAAAGTTGTAGAGCAATAACTGACAGCCTAACATACTTATAATTGCAATTCAAGAAAGCAGAGAGATTGTAAGAATACCACAAATGAAAAGAAGAAATATTTGAAATGAAAATAACATTTTTTCCTACCTTGGCAAATCATATTTAAGCTGCTAAAAACAAGCAACAAAAAGAAAACCTTGAAGGTAGACAGATTTTCTTTTTTATAAATTTATTTATTTATTTTTGGCTGTGCTGGATCCTTGCTGCTGCACAGGCTTTTCTCTCGTTGCAGTGAGCGGAGGCTACTGTAGTGCCATGCGCTGGCTTCTCATTGGAGAGGCTTTTCTTGTTGTAGAGCATGGGCTCTAGGCATGCGGGCTTCAATAGTTGCAGTACATGGGCTCAGTAGTTGTGGCTCCTAGGCTCTAGAGCACAGACTCAGTAGCTGTGATTCACGGGCTTAGTTGCTTCATGGCATGTGACATCTTCCTGGACCAAGGTGGAATCGAACCCATGTCTCCTGCACTGAATGGCAAATTCTTTACCACTGAGCTACAAGGGAAACCCCAGAATTTCTTTTTTTAAAAAAGACATATTACATAAATTAGAATAAGGACTTCTGTTCTTAAACCATACAATCTAGATGATAATGGTATGACATCTTTAGTGATTAAAGAAAAAAAATACTGTCAATCTATAATTTCATATCCAGGAAAATACTTTCTTAAAATGTAGAATTTATGACTTCTTCAAGTCAAATATACAAAAGCCAGTTGTATTTTTATATACTAGCAATGGACAATTGGAATTTGACATTAAAAATGTCATTTATAATAACAAAAAGCCCTGCAAGTATTAGGTAAAAATATAACAAATTATGTACAAGAACTGTATACTGAATACTGGGAAAATTTGACAAAAGAAATCTAATAAAGCTAAATAAATAGGCATGTTCACTGATTGAAGACCAGATATTATTAAAATGTCACTGTTCTCCAGTGTGATATATAGATCCAGTGTATTTCCAATCTATTCCTCATCAGACTTTTTTGTAGGTATTGACAAGCTCATTGTAAAATGTATATGAAAAGGTAAAAGAACTAGAATTTCCAAAATCATTTAGAAGGAAGAATAAAATTATATACAAGCTGACAGATTTTAAGACATATCTAAAAACTAAATTAATTTATATTGACTAAACATAGGCATAGAAATCAAATGAACAGAAGACAAAGCTCATATTTAGATTCAAGCAAATATAATCAAGTGAATGTTTTGGGGTCTGGTCTGAAGAATTACTGAATACATAAATGGTATAAGCCAGGTCCACTGATGGATGAACAGAAGGTTAAAATTCAACGAGAAAGGGAGTATTTGTACCTTCTCAAAGTAGTTCCACAAAGTATTTATTAAATACAAAAGGGAGATGCTAACTCTACATTGGAAAATCTGGAGGATATCACCTAAACTGATTAATTAAGATTAATCTGACCAGTAATAAAATATATCAACATCATGTATCCCTTAATAATTGGACACTGAGAGGGAAAAATTATTTCTCTGATATTATTCTGCAAAATATGTTTCCTTAGTCTCATCACTAGAAAATATCAGAGAAACTCAAGCTGAGGAGTATTTTATAAAATAACTTATCAATACTCTTCAAAATGTCAAGGCCATAAAAGACAAGGAAAGGCTGAGTCACTAACTGAAGGAGACTCAGGGAACACAAGATCTGAATGTAATGTATTTGCATATTTCACCTACACCCACATTCCATTGTTCAAATTAACTTATATTTAATATCTGTGGAGGTGGGAAATATAATTTCCCTACCTTAATACAGGAAATATAAAAGTATGACCATGATTATATCATTATATTGAAAAGGAGTGAAGTACCAGGAAAAGTGATCTTTGATCTGTTGATCTCTGTGGCTACCAACCCATTGTTCTTTTCATATTTGAAGAAGAATTCTAGGAAGAGCTATTTATACTCATTGCCTCTACTTCTTTGTTTAAGTTGAGGTATAACTGACATATAACATTATATAAGTTTCAGGTGTAACAACATAATAGGTTGATATTTGTATACATTGTGAAAAAACCACCACAATAAGTCTAGTTAACATCTATCATCACACAGTATAATGTTACAAATAAACATTTTTCTTTTTTTTAATATTTTTCTTGTGATGAGAGCCTCTAAGATATACTCTGTTTGTTGTTGTTGTTCAGTCGCTCAGTTGTGTTCGACTCTTTGCAGCTCCATGGACTACAGCATGACATGCTTCCCTGTCCTTCACTAGCTCCCAGAGTTTGCTCAAACTCATGTCCATTGAGTCGGTGATGCCATCTAACCATCTCATCCTCTGTTGTCCCCTTCTCCTCCTGCCTTCAATCTTTCCCAGCATCAGGGTCTTTTCCAATGAGTTAGCTCTTTGCATCAGGTGGCCAAAGTCTTAACAACTTTCAAATATACTGTCAGTTATTTTTAACTATAGTCACCATGATGTACGTTACATCCCCATAACTTATTTATTATTGATATTTAGCTAGAAGTTTGTGCCTTTTGACCGCCATCTGCAATTTGCTCCCCCATGTGCCTCCGACAGCCACCAGTCTGTTCTCTGTATCTATGAGCTTGTTTTTGTTTTTGACCTCACATGTGAGATCATATGGAAAAGGAAATGGCAACCCACTCCAGTATTCTTGCCTAGAGAATCCTGTGGACAGCGGAGCCTGATGGGCTGCTGTCCATGGGGTCGCACAGAGTCGGACACGACTGAAGCGACTTAGCATGCATGCATGCATTGGAGAAGGAAATGGCAGCCTACTCCAGAATTCTTGCCTGGAGAATCCCAGGGACGGGGGAACCTGGTGGGCTACTGTCTGCGGGGTCACACAGAGTCAGACACAGCTGAAGCGGCTTAGCAGCAGCAGCATGAGATCATATGATATTATCTTTCTCTGCCTCACTTATTTTACCTAGTGTAATACACTTGAGATTACTGCATATTGTCAAATGGCAAGAATTCAGTCCTTATTATGGCCACTCCACATGTCCCACATTTTCTTTATCCACTCATCAATGGGCACTTAGGGCATTGTACAGGGTTCCCTTTGTCTGCATTCTCACCAACACTTCTTATCTCTTGTCATTTTTACAATAACCATTCTAACAGGCATGAGGTTATATCTCATTGTGTTCTTGATTTGCATTTCCCTGATGATTAATGATGTTGAACATCTTTCTATGTACTTGGCTTCTGTATGTATTCTTTGCAAAAATATTTATTCAGATATTCTGACCATTTTGTGATCAGAATGTTTTGGGTTTTGTTTTTGTAGGTTTTTGTTATTGTTGTTTTTTTGCCATTGAGTGTATGGATTCTTTATGTATTTTGGATATTAATCCCTTATCAGATATATGATTTTCAAATATTTTCTCCCATTCCTTAGGTTGCCATTTCATTTTGTTGATGGTTTCCCTTCCTGTACAGAATATCTCAAGTTGTTTTTTCTCCAGTTCTCAAACTCATTTCAGTGAGGATTTAATCTTGACAATTTGACTGAAATTGCTTTTATCTCAGAAATCACGACTTGCGTGTTTCTTTATCTGTAGGTCAGTGCTATGTCAGTTTATCTCTCAGTAGCATTTGGCATAGTTGACTTTTTTCTCCTTGAAATATTGCATTCACTTGGCTTTAGTTTTCCTTCCGTGTCATTGCTTGGTCTTTCTGAATCTTCTTTTTTGTCTCTGGTCTCCTCCTAGAATTCTAGATGTTGGCTTCATTTAGGGCTTTGTCCAGTCTCTTCCCCAGTTATAGTATCTTCCTGGACTTTTTTTTTCAGGCTTGTGTATACCATCTACACCTGACCTCTTAATTTATCTCTAACTCTGTTTCCTCCTGAGTTTCAGCTGCCTATTTTCATCTTCATATGGATATCTTTTAAGTATCTCTTACGAAATATTGTTCTTGAATACTTGTCTCATCACCTATGCTAATTTATTCCCCCAATAATTCTTTTTGGCTTAGTCAATGGCACCATTATTTATCCAGTTTATCTTTCCAAAAATCTAGGTATCATCAGTTCAGTTCAGTCACTCAGTTGTGTCTGACTCTTTGCGACCCCATGGACTGTAGCATGCCAGGCTTCCCTGTCTATCACCAACTCCCGGAGCTTGCTCAAACTCATGCCCATCGAGTCGGTGATGCCATCCAACCATCTCATCCTCTGTTGTCCCCTTCTCCTCCTGCCTTCAATCTTTCCCAGCATCAGAGTCTTTTCCAGTGAGTCAGTTGTTCACATCAGGTGGCCAAAGTGTTGGAGCTTCAGCTTCAACATCAGTCCTTCTAACGAATATTCAGGACTGATTTCCTTTAGGATGGACTGATTGAATCTCCGTGCAGTCCAAGGGACTCTCAAGAGTCTTCTCCAACAGCACAGTTCAAAACATCAATTCTTTGGTGCTCAGCTTTCTTTATAGCCCAACTCTAACATCCATACATGACTACTGGAAAAACCATAGCTTTGACTGGATGGACCTTTGTCAGCAAAGTAACGTCTCTGCTTTTTAATATGAATATGCTGTCTAGGTTTGTTATAGATTTTCTTCCAAAAAGCAAGTGTCTTTTAATTTCATGGTTGCAGTCACCATCTGCAGTGATTTTAGAACCCAAAAAAATAAAGTCTCTCACTGTTTCCCCATCTATTTTCCATGAAGTGTTGGGACCGAATACCATGATCTTAGTTTTCTGAATGTTGACTTTTAAGCTAACTTTTTCACTCTCCTCTTTCACTTGCATCAAGAGGCTCTTTAGTTCTTCACTCTGTGCCATAAGGATGGTGTCTTCTATGTATCTGAGGTTACTAATACTTCTCCCAGCAATCTTGATTCCAGCTTGTACTTCACAAGCTAGGTATCATACTTTATTCCTTTTATTTTCTCATTGCAAATTTCCAGCCCATGAGTAAACACTTGATAGCGAAGCCATAAGAATATATCCTATTTCTGATCATGTTTTACCACCTCCACCACTTTCACCCTAGACTACACTACGTGGACTATTGCAACTGCTTCCTGTATTTGTCTTATACCCTATTCTCTGACCTCCAAAGAGAAGTCAGAGTGATTTCTTATAAAACATAAATTAGGTCATATCACTATGCTATTTAATCCTTCCCATGTTTTCCAGTACACTATTAGGAAATGAGGTCAGAAACCGCCCCCACCCCCGCGGCCGCAATTATGTGATCTATGCTTTTCCTTCTGACCTCACCATCTCTACTCTTCCCCACCCTTCACTGAGCTAATGACTGTACCAGTGTTCTGAGCCAATTCCTATTTAAGCTTGTACATTGCTCACCCTTCTTCTTGGAACACTCTTACCCAAAATCTTATTTAACTTTCTGTAAATCCTTAAAGCCTCCATTAAATGTCACTTCTTTAGAGACATTTTCTCTGAAAGCACTCTCTGCTAATTCTTTCTCCCTAAATAATTAACTTGAAATGCATTATGTAACAGTTACCTATTTATTCCTCTTCTTTTTCTCCACTAGAAGTGAAGTACCATGATGTGAGGGATACTTTCTGTCTCATTTCCTACAGTAACCCTGGCAACCAGAATGGTTCCTTGCTCAGGCCACTTATTTGCTAATATTTATTAAGAACTACCATATGCTAACATCCTGTTCTAAGTTCTGTGGCTATTGCAGGGAGCCAAACTGGCAAAACTCTCTGTGTTCCTGGAATTTACATGCTCATGGAGAGAGACAGATAGTGATAAAGTAGGACTGGGGGAGAAAATAGACAGAGGAAGGCAATAAGGACAGTCATAGTGTTGGAAGTGCAATTTTGAATAGGGTAACTGGAAAAGTCCTTACCAAAGGGATAAAGTGAATGCACAAATTAACCTGCATTGATGGCTATAATAAATTACTGATAGAGTACTAGTCGAGTCCATATCATCTGTGTCTTATGTAAAACCATAGAATATTTAACAAATTTGTGTATTATGATAAACAGGAAGATAAAGCCAGTATGCTAGAATACCAGCTATATAATTAATCTCAGTATTCTACAATGTTTGACTGTGGTCTTCAAGACACAGTATTGAGGAAATTAGAATGTCTCACGTGGGGTTCAAAGCATCAGCATAAATTGAATAAGGTGCTGTGTGGCTTGGAAGCACATTTTGGGGTTTGGCCTACTTCATTCTTGATAACATGTTTTGTAGCAAGATATCTACAAATGCAAAATAATTTTCAGCCATAATAGTAAAGTGCTTTTCTCAAGGATAAGCATATAGGTAATTTCTGTGAACTATTGTGCAATAATTAAATCATACCTGGATAATTTGGGTGTATTAAACATGCTGTCTAGTAAGATATTAGAATATAGATTACTTCTTTGTATGAATATTTCTTGATGAAGGATCTTTTGTCATAGCTCAGGGAATGGGTAATAAGTATCTGATAAATAACTAGACAATTCTACTTGAAGCCCAAACCTCTATCTAAACTTAACTGATTGAATTTATACTGGTTCCTCACCATCTTTCTAAATTCCATATATATGCATTAGTATACTGTATTGGTGTTTATCTTTCTGGCTTACTTCACTCTGTATAATGGGCTCCAGTTTTGTCCATCTCATTAGAACTGATTCAAATGTATTCTTTTTAATGGCTGAGTAATATTCCATTGTGTATATGTACCACAGCTTTCTTATCCATTCGTCTGCTGATGGGCATTTAGATTGCTCCCATGTCCTGGCTATTATAAACACTGCTGCAGAAACAAGACATAGTTATAGCTGTTAGGAAAGAGTGGAATGGGAAATCTGAAATATCTTACATTAAGGAAAAAGCAACAGACAACAAGTTATAATCTGGGTATAAATGGTGATGTCCCAAAGAGCAGGTAGTCCATAGAGATAGAAATTTTAAGGTAGTATTTAGAAGTCCAGAAAATCCTTTATCATAGGTCAGATATAACACGTAGCTGGCTCTACTGGTTTGGGACTGCCTAGTAAATAACCCAGCAGAGACATGATAGTCAAAATGTTAAGTCCTTGGAAATCTGGCTCTCTGGTAAGACACTGATGAACGTATAGAACTGGGTCTAGTGCTTGAGGGGATAAATTATAGTGAACACAGAATTTAATTTTCTGTTTTATTGCTGAGAGCAGAGCTTCAACCAGAGACGGATAGTTCTAAGCAGTGGAACAAGGGGCTCACACAAGGAAAAACGATCTAATTTTGTTTCATGAAGGAACTGAGTGCCATAAGAAATAGGAACACCTCATCAAATAGGGACTCCTCATCAGATGATGGGCTTCCCTGGTAGCTCAGACGGTAAAGCATCTGCCTACAATGCAGGAGATCTGGGTTCGATCCCCGAGCCGGGAAGATGCTCTGGAGAAGGAAATGGCAACCCACTCCAGTACTCTTTCCTGGAAAATTCCATGGATGGAGGAGCCTGGTAGGCTACAGTCCATGGGATCACAAAGAGTTGGACACGACTGAGCAACTTCACTGGCAGTTCATTGGCATCAGATGATGGGTCCAAGTGATTGGTGAGAGGCCATCTCCCATAGACTTCTCACATAATGTTGCTACTTCACCAGGAGGTTATAGATGAGAGCCATTGAATTAGAATTCAAAGATTCTATCACTCTGTGTTGGTGACATTAGTAAAAAATGATCTATGTAAGTTTGCTTTTGGAACAATTATGCTAACTTTTATGCTAAGTTTAAAATATTTTCTCTTAAAAAAAAAACGAACCCTTCTTATCTTATGTGCTAGAAAAGGCATAAGGGCTTCCCTCATAACTCAATTGGTAAAGGATCTGCCTGCAATGCAGGAGACCTGGGTTTGATTCCTGAGTCGGGAAGATCCCCTGGAGAAGGAAATGGCAACCCACTCTAATATTCTTGCCTGGAGAATCCCATGGACAGAGAGCCTGGCAGTCTACAGTCCATGGAGTCAAAAGAGTAGGACACGACTTAGCGACTAAACAAGGAAAGGCGTAAAAAGAAAAATTTAGAATAAAAGTGCTCAGAAGTAAAATGAAAGTAAAATGAAAATATACTTTACTACTACTTTTGGAAGACAACAGTATATAAGTTAGTGAACTTTTGTTTTGTAAATGAAATATACTCTTTCACGTTTTAGTAATCTTATAATGCTTTTATTATGTTGGAATCAAGTGCCTGTCTTAGGGGAAACATAATAAAACATGCTTAAAATTGGACACTTATTCACATGCACGAGATAGAGAAGAAATCAAGCTAAGAATATTGAAGATCAGTGGCACAGAATCCATGGATATGGAAAAACATAGTTACGTTAGCTTCTATGCAAGAGCCTCAAGAGATGGAAACTATAAAGAAAGTGTGAAGAGATAGTAACAGTGGTGATGACTTCAGCACACTTGTGTCACTTTTGAGAAACTATGCAGTTTTGTAGACTTTGTATTTTTTTTTTAATTCTTAGACTCTGATATGTGAGAACATGTCTTAAGCCATATGACCTGTTTATGTGTGCTCAGACATGTCCAACTCTTTGCAACCCCATGGACCACCAGGCTTCTCTGTCCCTGGGATTCTCCAGGCAAGAGTACTGGAGTGGGTTGCCATGCCCTTCTCCAGGGGATATTCCCAATCCAGGGATTGAACCCACATCTCTTGAGTCTCCTGCATTGGCAGGTGGATTCTTTATCACTAGAGCCACTGGGGAAGCCATTATAAAAAATAAAATTCCTGCTTTATGCTCCATAAATATGAAATCACACATTATAGTTGTTTGTTTTATATGAAATATAAAATATATGAAAGATAATATCAGACTCCAGTTGCAGGGTAGGCATTACATTGTCAGTGAAGTTAATTAAAATCTTCTATCACCTCAAACCTTTATTTAATTTAAAGCAAAAAATTCCAGAAATAACTAAGTATGTTGGATAAGAAGAGTTTAAAATGAAAATCAATATGCATCTGTCAAAGGTAATCAGGATTCTATCTTGATATGTCAAAAATCCAATTACACATGAACTGAAATTGTTATCATTTTTTCTTCTTCTTCTTTTAGCTGACACCTCTATTTATCTTTAAGTATAAAAGTAAAATCAAATGGATGTAAGTTGTGATGGTCTCCATGAGTAGGAAAGAAGTACACAATCAAATATCTACTGTCACCAGCTCTGTGGGCAAGTCAAAATTTAATCTTGCAAAAGGATAGATTTCTGTTTTTTCAGTTATCTCATAAAAGGGATATGATGAATACAGTTTAGGAAAACATCCCTTCTAGGATTTCCCCATTTCGACTAGGCACAGCTATTCATTACCTTTTGCCACTTGTATTCTTCCTGAATTCTTATAGCTCTAATGGATTGCCTTTCCTGTAGCAAGTGGCATGTTCTAAAATCCCTAACCCCTCAATAACAACAAAGGATGCCATCTTTGGCGTTTATCTTATTATCAAATATAAATGTTTCTGGGATCTTTATCACAACTTCTTATCAGGAAGAAACTGATAGGAGGAAAATACAGATGCTAAGACACTTGTCTTGCAGACAAGTGCTTAATTCCTGAGTACGTTAACAAACTCAGCATTGGGCATTAGTTTATTTGTGAGAGCTGAATTTTGAGAATGCTAAGCATGTATATAGCAAAGTATATGTTTATATACTTCAGTCTAGATATTTAGAGAATGTCAAATAATTAGTGGATTATTTTCAAGCCATTATGAAATCCTTACATGTAATGCATATTTGCTAAGTTATCCATTCTTTTCTACCTCTAAAGCCTCATCCCCATAGTGTGAGTATGAGATCTTACCACCACCAACTATCTTTTGTTCATCAGGAAGTATATAAGTATATATTTATCCTTCTTAATATCTGTTACCCTGTGAACACCTGTTCTTCTGGGTCATCCCTTATTCTCAACATTCATATCTCCAATGGCAGTGTATATCCCCCCCCCTTTTTTTTAAACACAACTGTGACTCCTTTACAAATCCTAAAACTTGGCCACATCATCTTCTAGAATTTGTGGTCTATTGCAAGGAAATTTCTATCCTAAACCTGCTTATCCTGTTTACCCTCCTTGCTCTTTACTCCCTATGATAGCCACAATGAAGACTCTTGGTCATTCCCTCATCCATGACTTATTCTGATGATTCCCCATGTGGCCCTGCTGGCATACCATGCTTCCTGTTCCTAGGGATAGGTGACTTTAAAACTTCTTCCTTCATGACAGACATTTCTGTGTCTGCATGTCTCATCATGCCGCTGCTGCTGTTCAGTCGCTGTCATGTCCGACTCTTTGCCAACCCCATGGACTGTAACCCACCAGGCTTCTCTGTCCAGGGGATTTCCCAGGCAAGAGAACTGGAGTGGGTTGCCATTTCCTCCTCCAGGGGATCTTCCCAACACAGGGATCAAACCTGCATCTCCTGCATTAGCAGGTGGATTCTTTACCACTGTGCCACGTTGGAAGCCTGTATGTTTCACCATACCTGAATAAAACAAATCCTGAGTACATTTTAAATATAAGTTATATACATTTCCTTCAAATTAAACATTGATTTCTGTGGAAACTAAGAAGTTGCATATGTATATTGAATTGTCATTTTAAACACCTAAGAAAATTATATGAAGTGATAGACTCAAAAACACTATAAATTAATTAGAATCTAAAATATGTTCAAGTAACCCATGGCAACATCACTACTGATAACTTAAGGTATTAGAAAAATAAGGCACCATTGTAAACAACTGTAAACACATAAATTTATCAACTTAGGAGAAATCGATCCATTTCTAGTAAATTCCAAACTACCAAATCTACCAAAGATGAAATGGGGTTTCCAAGCTGGTGATAGTAGTAAAGAACCCGTCAATGCAGGAGACATAAGAGATGCAGGTTCAATCCCTGGGTCAGGAAGATCCCCTGGAGAAGGAAATGATAACCCACTCCAGTATTCTTGCCTGGAGAATCCCATGGAGAGAAGAGCCTGGAAGGCTACAGTCCATGGGATCACAAAGAGTCGGACACAACTGAAGCGATTTAGCACAGACACACACCAAAAATGAAATAGATAGTATGAGTAGTACTCTATTAAAGAAATTGAATTAATAATTGAGAGGCTTCCAGGGTGAAATCTTTAGGCCAGTGGCATCACTGGCAAATTCTACCAAACATTTTACGAGGAATTAACACCCATCTTCCTCAAATTCTTCTAAGATAGAGAAGAGGAAAAAACCACTTTCCAACTTATTCTATGAGGACGGCATTACTCTGATACAAAAACCGGAAACACGTCACAGTTAAATAAAGCTACAGACTGATAGTATTCATGAAATTAAACACAAAAATCTTCTACAAAATATTAATAAATTGAACCCATCATTATATAACAAAAATATATCCATGGGCAGATGTCATTTATTCCAAATGTAAAGAAAGTGAAAGTAAAAGAGGAGAGTGAAAAAGTTGGCTTAAAGCTCAACATTCAGAAAACTAAGATCATGGCATCCGGTCCCATCACTTCATGGCAGATAGATGGGGAAACAGTGGAAACAGTGGCTGACTTTATTTTTGGGGACTCCAAAATCACTCCAGATGGCGATTGCAGCCATGAAATTAAAAGACGCTTTCTCCTTGGAAGGAAAGTTATGACCAACCTAGACAGCATATTAAAAAGCAGAGACATTACTTTGTCAACAAAGGTCCGTCTAGTCAAGGCTATGGTTTTTCCAGTGGTCATGTATGGATGTGAGAGTTGGACTATAAAGAAAGCTGAGCACAGAAGAATTGATGCTTACAAATGGTGTTGTTGGAGAAGACTCTTGAGAGTCCCTTGGACTGCAAGGAGATCCAGCCAGTCCATCCTAAAGGAGATCAGTCCTGGGTGTTCATTGGAAGGACTGTTGAAGCTGAAACTCCAATGCTTTGGCCACCTGATGCGAAGAGCTGACTCATTTGAAAAGACCCTGATGCTCGGAAAGATTTAAGGCAGGTAGAAAAGGGGACGACAGAGGATAAGATGGTTGGATGCCATCACTGACTCAATGGACATGAGTTTGGGTAAACTCCGGGAGTTGGTGATGGACAGAGAGGCCTGGTGTGCTGTAGTTCATGGGGTCGCAAAGAGTCAGACATGACTGAGCGACTGAACTGAACTGAACTGAAAGGCTGGTTCAGCATTTGAAATTTCCCTGCTAAAAAGACTAAAGGAGAAAAGAAATCTCCAGTCTATCAATACAGAAAAAGCTTTAGAGTAAAAATAATATCAATTTCTTATAAAACTCTTTACAACCTAGGATTAAAAGGGAACTTCCTCTACCTGATGAAGAGCTTACATGTAAAACTACAGCTAATGTCACCCTCAGTTGTGAAACACGGAATAGTTTCTCTCTAGAACAAGCAGCAACACAAAGATGTTTCTCTCAGCCCTTATTTATTGTGCTGTTGGAAGTCCCAGCCAGTGCAATAAGACAAGCAAAGAAAACGAAAGACAAATAGAATGAAAGAAAGAAATTGAACTGTCCTTATTTTCATATCACGTGATTACCAGAAAATCCCAAAGATTCTTTAAAAAAAAAAAAAAGACCTTGTTAGAAGTATTAAGTAAATTCAGCAAGGTCATGATAAATAAGCAAAACACAAAAAATCAATCAATCACTGAAAATATAGAAACTGAAATTTAAATCTAATTTTATTTATAATCTCTCCAAATAAGTAAACTACTTAGACATAAATCTAACAAAGTACATATAGGATTTGTATACTTGAAATGACAAAATCAAGTGACATTTAAATAAATGGAGAGATACGCTCTGTTCAGGAATTGGAAGACTCAATATGGTAAAGATGTCAGTTCTGTCCTATGTGATTTATAGGTTTCATGAAATTTCTATCAAGATGCTTACACTTTATGCAAAACTTTACACAGTGCTAAGTAGCTCTTACTTTTAACCAATAACAAATTCCATAAGAGGAAAAATTAATAAGTTGAACATCAAACTAATATATTTTGCTCATTAAAGACCATGAGAAGATGATAAAGTGGAAAGCTATAAACTGGAAGAAAATGTTTGTAAACTTCATATGTGACAAAAAGTTAATATCTAGAATATATAAAACATACTGAAAACTCACTAATAAAAACACAATTTTTATTTTTTATTTATTTTTTTTCATTGAATATTTTTCTTTATTTTCAAGATACTACATGTATTATAAAAAGCTTTGAAAAATGAAGAAAAGCATGCAAAAGAAAATTTAAATCATTCATGGCCCTGCTCATCAATTACTACTGATCACTTTGATTACATCTTCCATTTTTTAAAATCACACACAAATGAAATCTCTTAGTATTTTTTTTTCACTTTTTTTTTCCAGTATTCTTTTTTTTTTTTGTCATACATTGATATGAATCAGCCATAGATTTACATGTATTCCCCATCCCGATCCCCCCTCCCACCTCCCTCTCCACCCGATTCCTCTGGGTCTTCCCAGTGCAACAGGCCCGAGCACTTGTCTCATGCATCCCACCTGGGCTGGTGATCTGTTTCACCATAGATAGTATACGTGCTGTTCTTTTGAAATATCCCACCCTCACATTCTCCCACAGAGTTCAAAAGTCTGTTCTGTACTTCTGTGTCTCTTTTTCTGTTTTGCATATAGGGTTATCGTTACCATCTTTCTAAATTCCATATATATGTGTTAGTATGCTGTAATGTTCTTTATCTTTCTGGCTTACTTCACTCTGTATAATGGGCTCCAGTTTCATCCATCTCATTAGGACTGATTCAAATGAATTCTTTTTAACGGCTGAGTAATATTCCATGGTGTATATGTACCACAGCTTCCTTATCCATTCACCTGCTGATGGGCATCTAGGTTGCTTCCATGTCCTGGCTATTATAAACAGTGCTGCGATGAACATTGGGGTGCACGTGTCTCTTTCAGATCTGGTTTCCTCAGTGTGTATGCCCAGAAGTGGGATTGCTGGGTCATATGGCAGTTCTATTTCCAGTTTTTTAAGAAATCTCCACACTGTTTTCCATAGCGGCTGTACTAGTTTGCATTCCCACCAACAGTGTAAGAGGGTTCCCTTTTCTCCACACCCTCTCCAGCATTTATTGCTTGTAGACTTTTGGATAGCAGCCATCCTGACTGGCATGTAATGGTACCTCATTGTGGTTTTGATTTGCATTTCTCTAATAATGAGTGATGTTGAGCATCTTTTCATATATTTTGCTCATTAAAGACCATGAGAAGATGATAAAGTGGAAAGCTATAAACTGGAAGAAAATGTTTGTAAACTTCATAGGTGACAAAAAGTTAATATCTAGAATATATAAAACATACTGAAAACTCACTAATAAAAACACAATTTTTAGAAAATGAACAGAGAATATGAATAGGCATTACACCAGAGAAAATATATTAATGGTTGTAAGCACATGAAAAGGTGTTCAACATCATTAGTCTTTAGAGAAATGCCAAATCAAAACACAAAGAGATTTCACTACAGACTTATCAGAATGGCTAAAATAAAAAATAAGGACAGCATCAAATGCTAGGAAGGATATCAAGAAACTGGATCACTCATACATTACTGAGGGGAATGTGAAAGGGTAAGCCATTCTGGAAAATTGTTTGGGTGTTTCTTATCAAAGTAAACATGCAACTACCCTACCATCCAACAGTTATACTCATGAGTATTTATTCCAGAAAAGTCTAAATTTATGTCACACGAAAATATGGGCATGAATGTTTATAGCAGATCTCTTTGTAATACCCCAAATCTGAAAATAACTTAGATGCCCTTCTACAGGTAAATAGTTAAACAAGTGGTGTTTTATCTATGTGCTTAGTTGCTCAGTCGTGTCTGACTCTTTGTGACCCTATGGACTGTAACCCGCCAGGCTCCTCTGTCCATGGGTTTCTCCAGACAAGAATACTGGAGTGGGTTGCCATGCCCTTCTCCAGGGGATCTTCCCAACTCAGAGATCAAACCTGTGTCTCTTATGTCTCCTGCATTGGTGAGTAGGTTCTTTAGCACTTGCGCCACCTGGGACCACCAAGTAGTATTCAGCACCAGAATGGAACAAAGCATTGGTAAGTGCAACAACTTGATTGAATAGCCAGGAAATTATTCTGGGTGAAAAGGCCAACCCCTAAATTTATATACTATATGATTTCATTTATCAAATATTCTCAATGTCACAAAATTTTAAAAATGGAGAATAGTGCTATAATGATTCAGGGTTAGAGTAGGAGATGAGGTGGGGGTGTGTATAAAAGGCCAACCAGAAGGATCCTTGTGGTAATGAAACTTCTGTATCTTCACTGTTTCAATGTTAATGTTTTAGATTTTGGGTTGTGTTACAGTTTTACAAAGTGTTACCATGGTGGTTGGGCTTCCCTGGTAGCTCAGACAGTAAAGCGTCTGCATACAATGCAGGAGACCCGGGTTTGATCCCTGGGTGGGGAAGATCCCCTGGAGAAGGAAACGGCAGCCCACTCCAGTATTCATGCCTGGAAAATCCCATGGGCCAACGACCCTGATGGGCTACAGTCCATGGGGTCGCAAAGAGTCGGACACAACTGAATGACTTCAATCATCATGGTGATAACTGAGAAAAGGATACTTTCATTTCTTACAACCTCATGTTTATAACTATCTCAAATATTTTTGTAATGAATAAGGATTATATCATATTATGAGAGAATAATCAGAAAGATAATGATATACACTGTGCTTGATATCTATAATATCTACTTTTTAAAAGATAAAGTATGGATCATTTATGTTTATGTGATTGCTAATAATCAGAGCTAAATAAGCATTTAGAAAAAAATACATGTATGTTTGTTTCCTCACAAGAGACAATTGCTATGCCTCATGTTGATTTTAGTTAACATATATCATGTAGTTTTGATAGATGAAAACTTACACTTTGTCTTGGGATCCCAGACAAGCCCCAGGATGATAGCTAACAGTGAAGAGTGCCACCAGATCCATGGTCTCTGAAGGAGATTAAACTTGGGACCAAAGACAGTCTCAGTTACTCAAGAACTTTGTGTAGATTTTATTTAAAGTAGAAGTGACAGAAAAAGCTCTGACATAGACATCAGAAGGGGGCAGGAGAGTACCCACCTCACTAGTTTAAGTGGGGCCTTATATACTTCTCAACTAGCTGCTGAGAAGAGATACAAAAATACCTCAAAGCTGTGAGAATTTTGCCCAGACCCTTTCCCATAACATATATCCTGGGATGACATCAGCACGAGATTAGCCAGAGAGAACAGGTTAACCCAGAGCTCAACGCTGTGGACGTTTTTACCCAGACCTTCTCCCATAATATACATCCAAAGCTAAAAAAAAAAAAATGCATGTCCTTGAACAAGAGATACTGCTGCCAACAAGGCTTACTTGTCTAAGGCAAAAGAATGTTTAAAAGAAAGAATGTTTACCTCCTCCTTAAACAGGTCTTAGGCTTGGACTCCTTATCAACCTGCCTAAGTCAACTCTCTCAGTTTGGCAGTCAATACTAAAAATGTTATTTGCAGAAATAATATGTATTTGAAATTAATGCTGCTATTTGTGAATTGGAAAATGTCTTTAAGAACTCAGTGTTTAACGGCATTTAATGTGTGCTACTGCCTGACATAAAGCATGGCCAGGTCTCTGGATAATTGTCATGAATTTTTATTAAATTATGTTAGCAACTGAGAATAATTTTACATTTTTTGTAAAATTTCCCTTCCTATTATGGCAAATGACCAATTTTCCACACAAATGAACTCAGGTTCCAATCACAGAGAATTGTCATTGTGATTTTTAGCATAAAGCAGGTGGATCTCTAAGCTAGTTAATGAAGCTACTGATTTGATTGTAAAACACAAAGCTATAGATTTTGTTATGCAAAGATACCTGGGTGCCTGCCCTTCAGAAAAAAAAAAAAAAGATCTCTATAACCTGACATTTAGACCTACTTCTACCACTAAAATATTTCTATGAAGAGCATGAAAATTGAACTTATTAAAATACTTTGTAAGGTCTGGTCTTGTAAAATGGAGCCCGAGGTATACAGTACCATCCCTTTCTGTCATTTTATATAATTTTCTTGCTTCAGAAATAAAGATAAACATTCTAACAGAGAGAGAACTAATTTCTTCTTAGAATTTATAGAATTTGATGATATAGAGATGGATAGATAGAAATAGAGACAAAGAAATCAGTAGATTGTAAGTGAATGATGAGCTTTTGATGAGACATTCTTTTCCTTTAGTAAAATTTCCTACAGTGAATCGAAACCTGGTGACTACTACTGACAATCAGCATTTCCTGTCCTTTTGTCATCTGATATTCTTTCTATTTCAGTAAGAATATAGAGTCAAATCAGAGTCTAACTGTCTGTTTTTTCCATTACATCGATCAGCCTAATGTTATATTTATCCATGTGCCTTGCCTCTCTTACCATTACATTAGAAAAGCTCTTTCTGTTCTTATGGTCAACCTTCTACTTGTTCACTGAATCCCACATCTGGTCAACTATGAAGAGCTCTCCAGCTCTTTCCTTTTTCTTCTCTGTAACACTGCTTGTGGGATTGTGCCTATCAGCATAGTTCACATGCCACTGGACTCTGCTCAATATTATATGGTAGCCTGGATGGGAGGGAAGTTTGTGGGAGAATATGCGTGCATGCGTGCTCAGTCGTGTCTGACTCTTTGCGACCCCATGGACTGTAGCCCGCCAGGCTCCTCTGTCCATGGAATTTCCCAGGCAAGAGTACTGGAATGGATTGCCATTTCCTTCTCCAGCGAATCTTCCTGACCCAGGGATCAAACCCACATCTCCATCTGCTCCTGCATTGGCAGGTGGATTCTCTACGACTGTGCCACCTGGGAAACCCTTTGAGGGAGAATGCTGCTGCTAAGTCGCTTCAGTCGTGTCCAACTCTGTGCAACCCCATAGACAGCAGCCCACCAGGCTCCTCCATCCCTGGGATTCTCCAGGCAAGAACACTGGAGTGGGTTGCCATTCCCTTCTCCATGAGGGAGAATGGATACGTCTATATGAATGACTGATTTCCTTTGATGTTTCCCTGAAACTTGCACAATGCTGCTTATCAGCTATTCCCCCATACAAAATAAAAGGTTAAAAAAAAAGAATGCATAAAATAATATCTCTTAGTATTGAAAGACATGCCTCTTTTTACCCCTTATCCCTGCCAGCTACCATCCCATTTCTCTGATCCTTCTTTATGGCAAAATGACTTGAAAGGTTCTCAGTACTTATGCCCCTCACTTCTTCTTATCATTTTAATTGAAGTATAATTGACTTGGTGGCACTAGTGGTAAAATCCCACCTGCCAATGCAAGAGACACAGGAGACATGGGTTCGATCCCTGGGTGGGGAAGATCCCCTGGAGGAGGGCATGGCAATCCACTCCGGTATTCTTGCCTAGAGAATACCTTGGCCAGAGGAGTTTCCTGATGTTTTTTTTACAAAAACCTTAGTTATGTTTTCTATTTATAAGGAAAAATGTTATCATAGAATATTAAGACTAGAAGGAGCATTAAGATATTCTAAATACTAATGTAAAGCTCAAAACCCTTCTGTCATCACTTTCAATAGTTATTCAGCATGTTGAAGGTCTCCAATAACAGAAAACTCTTTTTTGCTAATATATTCTTAGATTTTTAAAAAAGAAAACATCAAACTTTAACTTATAGGTGCTTACTTTGTGGTGTAAAACTTACCTTAGCCGTCATATTTGTGTTGAATAACCCCAAAAATCTACTTTAAAAACATTGTATGTTTCATATTGAACATTTTTCTAAGAAGCATGGGTTTTTATCTATTGTGGCCTATACACATGAATGTAACCTTCTCCTTAGTGTACTTTTGTACACTAGCCCTTTGTAATGGTGACTTCTTTGGACAAGTTCTTTATTAAATCTCAGACGTTAGCTAGTTCTATAAAAGATGGAGGCGTAAAGCTGCAATATATGGGCTTCCCTGGTGGCGCAGTGGTATAGAACCCACCTCCCTATGCAGGTGATGTGGGCTCATTCTCTGGGTTGGGAAGATCCCCTGGAGAAAGAAATGGCAACCCACTCCAGTACGTTTGCCTGGGAAATCCCATGGACAGAGGAGCCTGGTGGGCTACAGTCCATGGGGTCACAAAGAGTCAAACACAACAACCAAACAACAGCAAAGCTACAGTATTCCCTAATACCTCAGGAAGAAAGTTCCATTCCTGAAAGGCCCTTCTTGCTGTTCAATACATGTCCCCATTCAATACATGCACCTCAGTCAAAGAGGTACAGGTAGAAAGGGAAGAATGCTTTGTCCATAGCTTTTTCATGATCATAGCAGTCAGAGTCAGTTTTCTCTTATCTGCCCTATGTTTTGAGAGTCTGGAATTAGAAATTCTCCAAGGAAGTTCAGTGACATCCTATGTCAGCCTCTGAGATAACATAGAAGGAAATGTAATTTCATGTATTAGTTTGCTAGGGCTGTAACAACAAAATCCCATTCTGGGAGGATTAAACAAAATAAAATCATTTTTTCACATTTCTGGAGGCTGGGAGTTCAAAATCAAGGGATCAGGATATTTTATTCCTTCTGAGGTATCTCTACTTGGCTTCTCATTGTGTCCTTATGTGGTCTTCCCTGTGTGTGTTAGGCATCCATGTTGTGCATCTGTTTGTCAAAATTCCCTTTTTTTTTTTTTAAGGACACCAGTCAGATTTCATTAGAGCCCACCTTAACAGTCTTATTTTAACTTAACCATCTTTTTAAAGGCCTCATCTTTTAATACAATCACATTTGAGATACTGGCAATTGGGCAATCATTTATGAGTTGAGGAGGAGGACATAATTCAACCTATACCAACTAAAGAATAAATAAAAGAACTCTTCTCCACATTTATCATTCTCTTCTGTTTTTTAGTGATAATTTTAAGGTTATTCATAAATCAGTTATTGAAAATATATTCAAGTAAAAAGTACACAGATTTCATGTGTGAAAGTGGTTAATGAAAAGCCATGTTCTTGATGACTTGATATAAAAATGAAAAATTACATTCTTCTTTAAAATACATCACTAATAGTAGCAACATGAGTGGGCCTAGAGATTCTCATACTGAGTGAAGTAAATTAGACAAAGATAAATATCATATGATATCACTTACATGTGGAATCTAAAAAAACATAGTACAGATGAACTTATTTACAAAACAAAAACAGACTCACAGACATAGAACACAGACTTACGATTTCCAAAGTGGAAGATGTTGTTGTTGTTGTTGTTTAGTCCCTCAGTTGTGTCTGTCTCTTTGCGACCCTGTGGACTGCAGCACGCCAGGCTTCCCTGTCCTTCACCGTCTCCCAGAGCTTGCTCAAACTCACGTCCATTGAGTCAGTGACACTATCTCACCATCTCATCCTCTGTCGTCCCCTTCTCCTCCTGTCTTCAGTCTTACCCTGTATCAAGGTCTTTTCTAATTAGTTGACTCTCTGCATCAGGTGGCCAAAGTATTGGGGCTTCAGCTTCAACATCAGTCCTTCCAATGAATATTCAGGATTGATTTCCTTTAGGATTGACTGGTTTGAGCTCCTTGCAGTCCAAGGGATTCTCAAGAGTCTTCTCCAACACTACAGTTCAAAAGCATCAGTTTTCTTCAACACTCAGCCTTCTTTATGATCCAACTCTCATATCCATACATGACTACTGGAAAAACCATAGCCTTGACTAGACAGACCTTTGTTGGCAAATGTCTCTGCTTTTTAATATGCTGTCTAGGTTGGTTATAGCTTTTCTTCCAAGGAGCAAGAATCTTTTAATTTCATGGCTACAGTCACCATCTGCGGTGATTTTGGAGCCCAAGAAGATAAAGTCTGTCACTGTTTCCATTGTTTCTCCATCTATTTGCCATGAAATGATGGGAACAGATGCCATGATCTTAGTTTTTTGAATGTTGAGTTTTAAGCCCGCTTTTTCACTCTTCTCTTTGACTTTCATTAAGAAGCTCTTCAGTTCCTCTTCACTTTCTGCCATAAGGATGGTGTCATCTGCATATCTGAGGTTATTGATATTTTTCCAGGCAATCTTGATTCCAGCTTATGCTTCATCCAGCCCAGCATTTCACGTGATGTACTTTGCACACAAGTTAAATAAGCAAGGTGACATCTTCCTTGATGTGGAAGACGAAAGTGGAAGATGGGGAAGGGATAAATTCAGTTTAGTTAAGTCGCTCAGTCATGTCCGACTCTTTGCAACCCCAGGGACTGCAGCACACCAGACCTCCCTGTCCATCCTATCTTTTTGCCTTTTCATACTGTTCATGGGGTTCTCAAGGCAAGAATACAGAAGTGGTTTGCCATTCCCTTCTCCAGAAGGGATAAATTAGGAGTATAGAATTAACAAACACACACTGCCACATATAAAAGAAACAAGATCCTTCTGTATAGCACAGGGAGCTCTATTCAATATCTTGTAATAAACTAGTGGAATAGAATTGGGAAAAAAAGAACATAGATATATATATGTGTGCTAAGTCACCTCAGTCGTGTCTGACTCTTTGTGACCCTATGACTATAGCCCGCCAGCTTCCTCTGTCCATAGGATTCTCTCGGCAAGAATACTAGAGTAGATTGCCATGCCCTCTTCCAGGGGATCTTCACAACCTGGGGATGGAACCTGCATCTCTTACATCACCTGCATTGGCAGGCAGGTTCTTTACCACTAGTGCCACCTGGGAAGCCCCATAGATAGATAGATAGATATACCTTTATACATATAACTGAATCACTTTACTGTATACTTGAAATTAACACGATATTGGTTTTTTTTCCCATTTATTTTTATTAGTTGGAGGCTAATTACTTTACAATATTGTAGTGGTTTTTGTCATACATGGACATGAATCAGCCATGGATTTACATGTGTTCCCCATCCCGATCCCCCCTCCCACCTCCCTCTCCACCCAATTCCTCTGGGCCTTCCCAGTGCACCAGGCCCGAGCACTTGTCTCATGCATCCAGCCTGGGCTGGTGATTAACACGATATTGTAAATCAACTGTACTTCAGTTTAAAAAACTAAATAGACATTTGACAAAAGTATAAATAAATAAATAAAATAAACCACTGTAACAAAAGTAATAGCTATCATTTAGGATGCTAGTATGTTTAAATACAAACTTCCTTGGTAGCTCAGTGGTCAAGAACCCGCCTGCCAGTGTAGGAGACCCAGGTTCAATCCCTGGATCACGAAGATCCCATGGAGAAGGAAATGGCAACCCACTCAGTATTCTTGCCTGGGAAATCCCCTGGACAGAGGAGCCTGGCAGGCTACAGTCCATGGGGTCAGACATGACTTTAGTAACTAAACAACATGTTTAAGTGTCTCTGATTTACTGACATGGGCTATTTCTAATTCCATGCTAAATATTAGAAATTATGTTGTAGAGAGTAATAGTGTAATACCACTAAAGTGATTAAAAATTAATCTCCCAAGATGAGATACTTTCATTACTAAAATGAGGATTATGTTCACTTTACACTCTTGAGAAGATTTTCTTCTAAGAAGGCAGGAAACCTCATAGCCATTAAAGCATTATACAGCTTCTATATTTCAAATTGGAGATCAGTGCATAAATATTTCTATTACCTTTAATCTAAAGAGCAGTCAAAATAGCGGTATTAAAATACACTGAATAAAATTTGAATGCTAATTGCAACTAGGCCATAGCAAATTTCAAAAGCAAAACAGTAATAGTGATAATATAATGAATGCCACTCTTTTCAATATTTCTCAGATGCTAAGCATAATATATTATCAGGGTTTCAAAAATTCTATAAATAATATATGCCTCTCTCATAAAGCACATAAAATAAATTGTGTGTAATGAAATGCACATATTTTCCCCAAAATGATTATTAGGGTTTTGAACCTTTGAATGGTAACTGTAATAGAAAAAGGTAAATACATCTGTAGTTAGTTTGTGTAGTTACTGTATGGAAATAAAGTAAAACACCAAAAGATCAGCTTAGAAAATGTTTTGAGTGCAGAATACGTTTTATTAGATTGTGTAATCTAATGAATGTAGTGATCATCATACTAACTAGATTTCCCAGTCAGATGATAGAAACAACTGATGTGGTTTCTCCCAGCTTCCTGCTAAACACATATGTAGATATTGAAATGAGCCTCTAGCAACACCGAAAACTAAGCCTGGCTAAAAACCTATTCCAAGAACCTAGAAGCACCTAATATAATGCTCAAATGAAAAAAAATAAAGGCCCTATCATTGATCTTGAATGGATCATGAATGGAAAAAAATGGCTATTATCCGTAAAGTGTAAATGTAGGATGATCCCGTTAAAAGTACTGCTTGCCAGGCCATCCCCTTCTTGAAGTTAACTATTCCTTGGAAATTTGAAAAAAAAATTTTTTTTAATGAGCTGAAGGAGGAGACAGTCCTAGCAGAAAATAAAGCATCTATAATTAAAACAGCGTGGTACTTACACATGAGGAGAAATCTAGGGACTGCAGAAAAAGACCAAAACATATATGAAAAGGCCATGACAGTGGCATTTCCAATCATTGAACTTTTTGTTTTAGTTTTTATCGGGATATAGTGGCTTTACAATGTTGTATTAGTTTTGGGTGTACAGCAAAGTGAATCAACTTTACATATACATATATCCCCTCTTTTTTAGATTTCTTTTCTATAAGGTCACCGCAGAACATTGAGTAGAATTCCCTGTGCTATACAGTCAGTTCTCCTTAGTTATCTATCTTATACATATTATTGTATATAAGTCACTCCCAGTTTCCCAATTTACCCCAACCCTGTTCTCCTTGATATTCATAAGTTTGTTCTCTACATTTGTGTTTTTATTTCTGCTTTGCAAGTAAGTTCATCCATACCATTTTTCTGGATTCTACCTATAAGCAATAGTATCCAATATTTGGACAACTAGTCTCATACAGAAAATCAACAACCTTGAATGCATTCTTCATTCCTTACACATGGATAAATTACAAATGGATTGAATATTTAACTATAAGGATGAAAACATATAGATATTAGAAGTAAACATGAGTCAGATTCTTTATAAGATAGAAATGTGGACAGCTTTCCTGTCTCTGCTCAAAGTGTTGCAAAAGACAATGGGAAAACCAAAGGAAATAAAAATTATTTATGAGACACGGAATGAATCTGATAAATCCTCAAAGTTCTTATCAATGCTGAGCTTCAGTCATTTCTTGGAAGTTTATTAACATGATAGTGAGTCTTACTATTCAAACATGTAATAATAAAGAAATGTATGGTTAATTCAATAAGAAACTGTGGTTCTACCTGTAGACTGGTATTGGTTTTACCTGTAGACTGGTATTAGTTCTTCTTGTAGACTGATGCTCTACTTGTAGACTGGTGGAAAGTTGCAGCCACAAATAGCCTACTAGATTTTTAATTAAATGGGCTTATTATAGGATTATCTTTCATTTCAAATATTTTAAGAAAGCATGATGTTAGCAACCAAGTATCCTTTGTATCTTTGTCTTGACTCCTTACACTCTCTGAATGTCTGAGTTTATTTTTATTTATTTCTGGTTTATTTCTAACGGGTAATATACTTTTGTAAGAGTAAATGATCATTTTGAAACTTTTCCTTGGAGATTCATGTATGGTTTATTTGACTCAGCTGTCCTGTTTTTATCATATTCCAGCTTTTTATCCTAGCCTATTCTGGCTCTTGCTGTTTTTATTTATTTGAATGCAATGATTCATTGAAAATATAGAACTCATAAAGACGAAGTTGACGATAGAAATTTTTCATATATCTTGTTCACACCACGGTCTTTCATTGGAACTTTGGGCAAGTTGTTTAACCAAATTGTTTCAATATCTCCATCTTAAATGAGAAACATAATACACTTATTTATGGTGATTTTGGAGAATGAAATGTCATGTGAAAAATACTTAGCACAGAGCCTGACATATAGTCAACAGTGAATAAATACTAACTAGTAATCATATTGATTATTGGTTATTGTTAAGTGTGATTATACACCTTAGAAAATTTTTATTTCCTGAAGGAATAAAAATAAAAATTTTAAATTTATAAGAATTTTAAGTTGAAATATTTTGTAGAGGGGCCATTTTCTATTTTCTTTTTTGATATTCTTTATAGTTTAGTACAATATTCACAAAATGGCCTTGAATATCTTCAATCTAATAACAAAGAATTAAAAAATATATAGTCAGTAATCCCTCATTTTCTTATAAAGAAAGAATGCTACTCTTCAAAATAAAAGAAGACACCAATCACTTGGAAACCTTCAGTGTTATAAATGGCCAGAAGCTCACTAGTCTTCTAACCTCTCAATACTTGTCCATTGGTAAAGGGGTTTTTTCTAAGTCTCATGACCATCTGCTTCTGGATCTCTTGAGCTACTACTTAAATATGCAGCTTTGAGACCTCAGCTCAGACTAAACAAATCAGCATCTCTCTAGTTGGGGCATAGCAAACTCCATGTCTAACAATTTTTTTTGCAGGTAGTACTTATGCAAAGCAAAGGCTAAATTTTTTTAATTCATTATAATGTAAGAAAAAGTTGTGTTTTTCTGTCTTCTGATTTTTACAACCTGAGGTGGATGCCCCTTTCTTTCATGAATAAGCTTTAGCTTCCTTCATGGATCAGTTAGAGAAATAAACAGCTTACTGGTAGCCATTTTGGGGCTCCAGACAGAAACATGGAACTATTATGGTCTAGAAAAAAAAATACACAAAAAAATTGAAAGGACAGAATTGCTGTACTATATCTTATGTAAAATACAGTAAGACTTGTAAAGGCTCATAGGTTTTATGGTTCTTTTATCACTCTGGGAAACTTAAGCTAAAACTATCAACAGTTCTTCAGTTCTATCCTCTTCAGAAGAACCTTCTTGCCTCAGGATAAAATGTTTCTTAAAAAATTGATGACATTTGAGGAAATTTAGTGAAGTAGGAATTAATTCCTACTTAGGAATTTAGGAAATTAGTGAAGTAAAGTACACATATAATTTATCATATTTTTTTGTTCAGAAGTGATTTTGAAAAATTTAGATAATCAGTAAGGAAAAGTTACTTTCATTGTTAAAATTATATTCTAAAATGCTTACCACATTCGAACTTTTTTTTTTTTAACAGGAATTGCATTGCCTCCTAAAGGGACTCTGGATATCCAGGTGTTATTTATGCCCCAGGTTATGAAATTACAAAAAACAATGGTCCTTATTCAAATGAGGAAGGCCAGTGGAAAAAGATGGCTTATTGACAATTTTATGGAATTGCACCCAGAGGTGAAAAGGTAACGTTTAAATAGGACATTGAAGGAATATGATTTCATTTTGACTAGCGTTGATTGATCCAGTTTCTTTTATATGTTATGCAATGTAAAGTTCATGAGTTTATTTTCTCTGAAGTATTGATATGTATATAGTTAGAGGAAGAAAATATACTTGTTATAGGGGGATTGTATATATCTTTGCTGATTTGAAGTTCTGAGTGAGGAACAAGTCAATCTTAAGTATCGTATCAATGAATCACAGTCAGATACAGTCAAATACAAAGAGTCCTTTTTGAGTCTATATCTACAGAGCAACCTGGATCAGCCTCTCTGGGCAAAGTATAGGATTTATACCGATGCACACCCAAGTGATGATACGGTGCTGGGTATATGACATCCTGATGAAATACTGCCACGACTAGGGTGTGTGGTGTCTTTGCCAGAGTGCATGTTACTTGTCCCCTCTTTGCTTAGCTGAAATGTAAGCAGACTCCAGTACTGATGGAAGATTTCAATGTTTTCTCTTCTTTCATAATTTAATTAAATAATGGTCTAGAAGCCTTAATTCAAAGGAAATTCTTACTTTGTCTTATGTGTACATATTTCTTCTTCACATTCAAAACCTTCTTTCCTGTAGGCTCATTAATGTCCATTCTGCCAGGATTTCACCACTCCTGCAGTCAAGACTGCAGACGTGATCTGGGTAAAATGAAGATGAGCAGGCCGTTGTTCAAAAAGTATTAAGAATATCAAGACAGTAAACAAACATGAGCGATTCCAAGTGTGGAGTTCTTGTGCTGTTGAATGAGTCATATGCTGGTGAAGCTGGTCCTGCCTGTTGTGTCTTGTGCTCCATCTTTAATAAGAAAAATCTGTTTTCAACAACAGTCAAAACCATTTTCTAGGATCACTGTCCTCCTGATGGTGTCTGATGGACTTTGAATAATTTTACAAATGCCCCTTTGGTTTTAACTGGTAGCCTCCAAAAGTACAATCCCCATTACTTTCTGAAGTCCTGTACTTAACGGCATTTTTTGTTTTGTGCTTTTCCTATCCAGTTTAGAGTATAATCCATGGAAACTGTATTACCTCTTATTAATCACAGTTTAGTCACATCAGTAAATATTAATACCAATAGAGTCGTCCCTCAGTATCCTTGGGGGATGGATTCCAAGACCCCCACGGATACCAAAATCCTTTGCTGCTCAAGTCCATTACATAAAATGGCATCGAATTTGCATATAAGCTATACACATCCTCCCATATACTTTAAATCACCTCTGCTGCTGTGTTGTGCTCAGTCATGTCACTTTTGTGACCCTATGGGCTATAGCCCGCCAGGCTACTCTGTCCATGGGATTTCCCAGGCAAGGATACTGGAATGGGTTGCCATTTCCTCCTCTAGGGGATTTTCCAGACCCAGGGATCGAACCTGTGTCTCCTGCATCTCCTAAATGGGCAGACGGATTCTTTACCACTAACTAACACCACCTGGGAAGCCCTTAAATCACCTCTGTGTTATTATAATGCCTAATACAATGTAAATGCTATGTAAATAGAAGTTTTGTTTTTGTTGAAACTTTCCAAAATGTCTTTCTTTCTGTTTTTGTTTTTTTTTTTTTTTATATAATACTTTCAGTTCATGGTTGGTTGAATCTGTGGATTCAGAACCCACAGATATGGAGGGCCAGCTGCTCCAGAATGTAGGGAAAAGAGTTCTTCAGTTGTAACTTGGATCTGGCAGTGATGGTACTGCAGTTTTCTTTGTGATGATTTCCCAGGGTTTGGTTTGAAATGTTTATAAAAATCAGCATTTGCAGAAAATGTTTGTTATTTCATACTTATTTCTCTCCACCGAAGTTTAAATTTATGAGCTTTGTTTAAAGTATCATTAGGTCACTAAAAATGTGTTATTTTATACTAATACTGAAAGTGTTTCTTCTTTTGTTCACTCTTAATAATTTAATTTCTAATCAGGGGTTTGGGACTAGACAGTGAAGAAATTCTAGAAATACGCTGGATATACCCTATTGTTGGACTCCCACAGGCACCACCTCCTGAAAACTCACAAAGTAAGTATATCTTACAGTCAGAGAACACTAGGATTTTAAGGGATCTTAGAGACCGTCTAATCACATGTCTTCTTTGTACAAGCAAGAAAATCCAGTTTCAGAGAAAGTAGGTATAAAGTCACCCAGCTCTGTGGGAACGCTAAGGCTGAATCTGTTCTCTTAACAGTAAGTTCAATGATCTTTTCACAAAACTATACCATTTCCTGTTGTTCTTGCTGTTGGTGAAACCTACCAATCAGCTAAGATTGATATAACATCAACTTCAGACCCCTTTATTTCACAGTCTTTGATGCACTCTGAGCCCTGTACTAGACTTGTAAAATTCCTAGGTACTTGGCTTCTTGGATCACATATAATCACCATATTCTGGCTTCTGTGTAACTCATGGGGACAATGATTCCTCTGTTAGTTTTCCTAATACAAATCTTTGATTTTGTTCTCCAAAACCTAGTCAGAATATACTACGGAGGTTTCAGGGAGGTTTCCTTTGCCACCACACATGCAACATCAAATCTCTACTCTTAAAATGCCTTTCTTTTTCTCAATGACCCCTTTTTTCCTCCACCTAATCCAGACTTACCTCAAGTTTCTGTATGTTCTCTTTCCTTAACACTCTTCTCACTTCTTCTGCATACTTTGATGTTCCCATTTTCTTCCCAGGGTCAGTGTAAGAATTCCTCTTAGATAACAAGCACAATTCCTCTTAGATAACCATAGGGTGAAATTTAGTATCCCAACCTCTTACCAGGCTCTAGGCATAGTTCTTCATAAGTAAGAATCACTGAATTGCACAACAAAGGGCTATCTGTTTTCAATCTCCACCTTGAACAACACAAATAAGCTGTAAGAAGTCTTGAAATTTTGAATTTTCCTTCTTCCTCCAATACCAGTCTTTGCTAGTGAAAAAGGGCTTGTCTTTACTAGCATAAATTATGTCACCACACTTAGAAGAGAAAATAGCAAGTTTTGCTTGTGAATAATAGCATTTCCCCAGATACACTGGTTATAAAGGAAGAACAAGATTATATATTTCCTTATGTAGTTTAATTTTAAGTGGAGTGAAAATCCACATACCTAACAATACCTTTGACAATAAATGTCATTTGTTTTACTTGAAGAATTTTTATTCTTGTGCTAAAAAAACTATCAACACATAAATATTTCACATACACTAAATTATCTTCAGAATGCTTCACAAACATGTCAAAATATTTTTTTTATTTCTGTCTAGGACATAGTTGTTTTTGTATACTTTCCATAGAGCTGAGCAGTGTAAAATTTATAATAGTCTTCTGATCAAAGTGATGTAATACAGCCTAGACATTACTCTGTTGGAATTCTAACAGCAGTATTGCTCGTGTCTACTCCAGATACTGTTTTTTTTCCCCCTAGATTAAAGATTTAAGGCAGATTCTTAGAAGCCTAAAATAAAGCCTATGAGAAAATAAAAACATAAATTTCTTGCACCGTTGTCTTCAATAAAGGTTAAATATGCTTCCAAAACATAGACATTTTCTGTCAAGTCACTTCTCTTGGTAGTTATTATTTTTTTTAAGTAAATGTGAGTTCTGTAAATAGCCTGTGTTATATTAGCACAACCAAGTGAACATCTGTGTTCTGAGCAGATTGTATAGTAGTTATTAAATCATTTTACCAAAAGTCTAAAACCTATTCTAGTAATTCTTTTTCTCTACAAATGCCCTGAGAAACAAATGGGTAAGATTTTATAAATAAATATTATTTATTCTCTGTACAGCCCATTCTTCATTCCTAAGAACACGTCGGAAATAACCCATTGCTTTCCCTGCTCAGCTGTGTCAATCAATGTTTGGTGTTTCTTTTTCTTCTTTTCTATGTTTATCTATAACCCAGGTTATTCTCAAGCCCAGGGTACTTTTGTTGCACTGTGAGCCATCTTTTCTCTTTGTGCATTCTAATCTGCTCCTGTCCATTGAGGTAGATAATTGGAAAAGAGCTGCACTGCCTATCACAGTGTAAAGACAATGGAATGTGAATCCATTGTGATTTAGTAATCCTGGTATTGCTAGGACACTAATTTCCTAAGGACGTATAGGACAAGGCCAGTGACATGATGCTAATTGTTACTTTGATCACACTAATTTCCGATTTAATGCTCTAAGACTGAAGCTAATTATAACCAGAAAAGCTTGTACATTTTCTTCAGCCATTTCAACCCACTTAATTTACATCTAACTTTGTACCCTGTTGTACATTTCACATAATTAATTCTAAGTCCAAAATGTTCAGTATCAACCTATAAGTTTAAGAATTAAAATAAAATTTATTTTAATTATTTCTTTACTGTAGATGTGGTACATATTGCAAAAACACGTAAATCTGCTGAACATTATCCAGTTTTGCAGTTCCGATGAACATATTATTATCTTTTTTTTCTGTACAGCAGGAGCTAGTACAACATTGTAAAGCACTATATTCTAATAAAATTATTTTAAAATATGTTATTAGTGATGCCATAAAAGCATACAGTAATATATTTCAAAAGTTTTTTTAATATTATGATTCACTTTTTTATCTCATATTCAGTTTATGTCCTGTGTGCATCTGAACTGATAAAATATAACATTTGATATATTTTGGATAAATATGGACTCTAGTATACATGGCCTCATAATATTATAGAGATGGTGCCAGCATAGTAATATTCCTTTATAAAATTATTAGCTATATATAGATATAATATTTTGGTTACTCACAAGATCACTAACACGTCTGAAATTTATATAAGAGAATGTTGGAGTTTAATATATAGAGAGAAATATATAGTTACATTAATTTAATGTTTAATGCTATAAATTAAATTAATATGTAATAATGGTTAATATTATTTTTAAATAAATAATTAGTTTTACTTTTAACTGCTAAATAGTGTATTGTATCAATTTGAAAGCAATTCACACATGGAAATTAAAATATTTTACTTAAATAATTTAAGTAAATTTCAAGGTACATGTAATATTATTTTTAGTTAAATTAAATATTAATTAAATTAATATTTTTAGTTTAGGAGATAATAAGATATATTCTAAAAGTATTATAAAATAAATATTATAAGACTTTAAAAAAAATTATTTGAAAGTATTTGCTGTAGTATTTTTATTTAAGTAAAATTTGGTATTTACCACAATAAGCTTACAGATAGCTGAAAAATCTAGTCCCTGAATCACATTTCTGCATCTTAATGTAATCTTCTGTACTTTGCTGTGTATCTTCTAGATTTATCTCTTGTCATGCTGTTTTTACATATTATTTAATATTCATGATTCCAAAATGTCAGTGTATATAGATACTGAATGAATGTATGTGTGTTAATACCAGATGCGATGACATGCCAAAGTCTGCCAAAGGGAATTCTATTTTTCATAGCATAATTCATTTTTTTCTATCTCAAGAACAATCAAATAGCCCATTAATCAAATTAACTGAAACTATTTCTCTCCTGTAGTTGTCATAAAGTGTCAGGCCAGGAAGCGGCTAGAAGAGGAAGTGGAAGTCACACTGGATGGAGATTTTTGGGGAAAAAATCCTATCTTAGACCTGTCAGACTTTATAGTGATTCCAAAAAGAAAATCATATGCATATTATGAAGATATAGAAGGTAAGAGAACAGAGTCATGGGTATAAAGAATTATAATAAATAAAAACTCAATTTCCTTAAATTTCAGGTTGCTGATTACTCAGTTACACGAAAATTCATGCCCATCCATTTCTCATTTACTGTTAGTGCCCAACGAGTGTTCAGTTATTTTTGTCCTCTTCACATAGAAGTTTTCTGCAAATGACATTAGTTTTGGCTATTGATGGATTTATAAGAATAGATTCAGGTTATGTCATCAGTGAGGAAAGAAAAAATTGTAGTAACTGTAATTTTCATGTCTTTCAACTTTAATTTCTTACTTTATTCTCTTTTTCTGATTTATGGAATGTGATTAAAGCCATGGCTTGTAGCTTTAAATTTTAAAGAATGACCTTGAATAAAATGTTTCTTATTTAAAGAGATAGAAAAATTGACATAAATTAGATGCAATACCCAAATATATTTTGTATAATAATCCCTCTGACATTTGGAGTCTTAAGACATTTCACAAAGTTAATATGATGGTCTGGCAAAATCAACTCTCAATGATACAAACTTTAGTTTTCAGCCATCTTCCACATGAAATAATATAGAAGGCTCCTATTCCCATTGAAAGGGAAATTCCCTTAACAATTGTTTTATTAGTATCAAGTGGAGAAATCTTTATGTATTATTTATAAAGCAATTAACCACAAAATTAAGTATGAAATGCCTTGCAGAATCAAAATATCTTCTCTAGTTTTCTTATTTTGGTCTATTGTTTTTTACTTTGATCTCACTACTACCATCTCTGTGTCTAATCTAATTATTTCAGTGATGAGAGAATGTAAATGAGGTATAACAGAAGGGAGCGTATACAAGAGTGTAGAGAGGATATACAAGAGATGGTAAAATAATTTTTACTTTTTTATAGTAACTATTTCTACTAAGTAATAAATGCTCATTTTAAATGATTAAAGACATTTCTGATGAATATGAATAGCAGTCCCTCAGCTCAACTTAGTCCCACTCAGATGGTTTAGAATATAATAAATTTGAAATATACCCTCTCATACCTCCAACCATACTTGAGTGATGGAAGCCTGTTAGGAATGTAACCAGCTTTTAACCAAGGCCAGTTAACAGTGACAAAGGCATCTTTCTCTTTCACTTGTAAGCCTGGATTTGGGCGTGGTTTAGGGAGTGCAATGCCTCTGCCCCCTGCGATTATCAGGGATTCAGGTCCTTTTGGGACTTCCCTTGTGGCTCAGCTCGTAAGCAATCCACCTGCAATGTGGGAGACCTGGGTTCAGTCCCTGGGTTGGGAAGATCCCCTGGAGAAGGGAAAGGCTACCCACTCCAGTATTCTGGCCTGGAGAATTCCATGGACTCTATAGCCCGTGGGGTCGCAAAGAGTCGGACGCGACTGAGTGACTTTCACTTTCAGGTCCTTTTCTCTTGTTGCTCCACCATCCACCAAGTTGTCCTCATCTGCATCATCAATTCTACAGTCACATCCTCAGTAAATAACAAGCTGGTTCCTTTTAAAACCATGACCTGAAGATGCATATGTCATTTCTACTTGTATCCCATCAGTGAGATCTCAGTTATATATAGGCACACATAGATGTCTTTGAGACTGGGAAATGTCTCTTGACAGACTCCCAGATAAAATTGGGAGACATTCTAGAACAAAGAGAAGCAAAAAGGGAGAAAGTAAATATTGGGGAGACAATTAGCAGTTTCTGCCATATTTTATTTGCTGTGAACTGATAAAGTCTATCATCTTTCCATCCAAAAATACTTAATGAGAACCTATTACACATGGACTATTTTTCTGGGCCTGGAAATTTACCTACATCCCATCCCTCTCCTACCATCAGACTGGTATCCCCAGTCTTTAGGATAGCATTCCAGTTAGATCTCTGGTCAACATCTCAAATCCCCTACTGAGATGAGGATTCAAGTTTAACTGGACCTGCACTGGCCCTGTTGCTGGGGTGAGTACCATTTCCCTTTCTCCAGTTCCCTCTGCCATCTATGTGATATCAAGTATTGTCATTCTGTCTCTACTTCCTGCTGCTGCTGCTGCTGCTAAGTCACTTCAGTTGTGTCCGACTCTGTGCAGCCTCATAGACGGCAGCCCACCAGGCTTTCCCATCCCCGGGATTCTCCAGGCAAGAACACTGGAGTGGGTTGCCATTGCCTTCTCCATCTCTACCTCCTACCATGCCCCAAACCCAGATTAGAACCTTATTGCTGTCCATGCTAGTTGAGCATTTAGTCTTCCAAGAACTATGCTGTTTTATGTTTTGCATTCATTACATTATTGTAGAACTTAGCATCAAAGAAATGCTATTAAACACATAGTATCTCTATATCTTTATTTTACAAGTGAGGAAATCTCAGTAAAAGAAGTTTAATGACTTGTCCAGGGTTCTACAGTGCAGCAGAGGAAGGGATGATACATGAATCCAAGATCAACTGTGTTTTATCAATGTATGACAAAACCCACTGAAATGTTGTGAAGTAATTAGCCTCCAACTAATTAAAAATAAATAAATAAAAAAAATTAAAAAATAAAATAAAAAAAATAAAGCTTTTTAAAAAATAATAATAATTTAGATTTTAAACCTAGATATGAAATTGTAGGTTCTGAGCAGTTCATATTGAGTTCAGCCCTAACCTAATTGCTTTTTCTTTAAAGCCCTGTAGAAATCAAAAACTTTTATAAGGGCAAAGCTTTCTGAGAGGTTCCCTAACTTAAGGTATAATGCCCAGTACAAAGTGGTCAATCAGTATACAAAAAATTGCTTCCACGTTCCCTTTATTATCATACCCTCTTCTGTTATACTTCCTACCCTGTGTTTACCCACTGCTTGCTGAATAAAATATTACTTTGCAACATAGAAAATTAACACTATTCATCCATTTTTCAGCCATAAAACATATAATTCATATGAATGACAGTTGATCATTTTTTACTGACTAAAATGTTATTCAGTCTATGTAAAATAATCCAGAATTACATTCACCGTTTGTCCCCTACTGTCATTCCAGTCTCTTATTTCTCTAGGACATTAACTTGTTATTAACCTGGGTGGGATCACCTGCCACTTCTCTACATTTACCATCCACTTTCCCAGCATGATCAGCATCTATGAGACAGTCTGCTCTGCCCGGCCTGCCAACCCCCACTCCTTTTTTATGGAAACCACCTCCCAAGCTTGCCACAAGATTCTTATCATAGTTCAGTCATATGCTGTCCTCCTGGCCAGAGTGGGCATATAAGGGAGGTTGGGCTCCCCCAAATCTTCTGTAGTCAGAATGCAGGAAATCTGTTTATCTTCATTTATTGAAGCTGTAATATGTAGTGCTGCTGCTGCTGCTAAGTCGCTTCAGTCGTGTCTGACTCTGTGCAACCCCATAGACGGCAGCCCACCAGGCTCCCCAGTCCCTGGGATTCTCCAGGCAAGAACACTGGAGTGGGTTGCCATTTCCTTCTCCAATGCATGAAAGTGAAAAGTCAAAGTGAAGTCGCTCAGTCATGTCCGTCTCTTCGCGACCCCATGGACTGCATCCTCCCAGGCTCCTCCGTCCATGGGATTTTCCAGGCAAGAGTACTGGTGTGGGGTGCCATTGCCTTCTCCGAATATGTAGTTCTAGGGAGTATTTATTTCTCTGCTTTTCTCTAAAGGCCTGCTTTCTCGTCTCTTTGTGGGTCTCCTTTCTCTGCCCATCAATAGACACATACCTCTGTCATGCTTAATCAACTCTTCCTTTACTTCATGAAACACTTGGTGTCTTCCAAAAAAGATTATTCAAACGGGGGTTCTGTTATTTGCAAATAGGCATTCTAAGAGTAAATGTATAAGAGACTCTAGAAATAATAAATATTTCTTAAACGGATTGTAAAAATATCAGAATCATCTTCCCCACACACTCTCATTATAAAATTTGGCAGGCACTATTTTAAAAGCTGGAGATGGAATTATGAAATGAGTATCTATGTTATATGTACCCAATATAGTTCAAAAGATTCAAAATGAATTAGTTCACATTAACTTCTTTTTGGTTTACTGGGCAGTTACTGATAGTATTAAGTATATGAGAGTAAGAGGTAGTAATGCTGTCACTAGGTTGCACAATGAGATATTTAATTTTTAATTATATTAATTTACTACTTTTTTCTCCTTGGTTGAATTTTCATTTTTAATTGAAGAATGCTAACATAATCATAGCCTGCTCAAATTTATAAAAAGTGAAATAAATTTGTATGAGGACAGGGGAATTTTCCACTGCAACACCTATACAGTTACTCTCTATTTCAAAGAACTATGTATTAATAATGAAATCAGACTGATGCAAACCATTTCCATTTATATCCAAAAATTATTATGAGTTGGGTACAGATTTTACCTTAGATAATCATGTAGTAGCATTGGAAAAATGTAGAAAAAGTAATTGTTAAGTAAATGCAATTCTATTGGCTTTCTTTTCTTCAACCAGTAGCCAATATATAAAAAAAAACTGATTGTTTATGCATATCAGGGATAAGAATATTAGTGTAGATTAACCACAGAATTCAAATGTGTAATACAGTTTCCAATTTCCAGTGATAAATAAATGTGAGTACTTTCTTACTAAAATAGAAAACAATTTTATTATGCAGGCAACCTATAGTAAGTGTTCCCCAGTGAATGTCCAGTTTCTGAAGTGAAACCATTGTTTTCTGTGTCATCCTGTTATGCTTCAGTGAAGTTTAATAGTTTAGTCTTCAAGCTTGATTTTTATTTGAAATCTATCCTGTTGAAGGCAAAATGTTGATGCTTCTATGACATGAAGTAAGGAAGGTGAAGAAATGCTTACATTCAGGACTCATTTTAATATGTTCTTGCTACTTAAATTGCTTAAATCGTACCCTTGTCAGGTTGCAAGCTAAAAATATATATATATAATTCTGATAATAGAAATTGATTAGATCTTATTACCTGAAAAAAAAATCCACTCCCTTCTAGATAAGAATGGTCTATAAGGAGGCTGCCAACATCATTCTGGGAGATTCGAAAAGCATATGCGGAAAAGAGTCTCTCTCTTAAATAGCTCTTGAAAATACACCTTTTGATATGGCTCATATTTCACTAAGTCATTATTTTTCATGATGAAAAATAATGCTTACTATTGAAAGTAACTATTTGGAAGGTTTGCAGTCTTATTGCTTCCCATCATTCTCTAGTAGCTTTTTCTCTGCTCAATACCACCAAACTCAAGAAGATCATCTTTTTTATTTTTATTTTTTTTTGCAAAAGACATTTTAATTTGTAAACATATGTTTCTGTTCTGAAGCATGTCTTGCTATACAGAAGTAGGTTTCTTCAGTGACTTCCCTGGTGGCTCAGACGGTAAAGAGTTCTCCTGCAATGTGGGAGACCTGGGTTCGATCCCTGGGTTGGGAAGATCCCCTGGAGGAGTAAATGGCAACCTACTCCAGTATTCTTGCCTGGAGAATCCCATGGATAAAGGAGCCTGGCGGGCTACAGTGCCTGGGGTCGCAAAGAGTCAGACACGACTGAGCGACTAAGCACAGACACTCAATTTT
The DNA here is from genome assembly GCF_910594005.1 of Cervus elaphus. Lineage (NCBI taxonomy): Eukaryota > Metazoa > Chordata > Mammalia > Artiodactyla > Cervidae > Cervus > Cervus elaphus. Next base: position 138,896,789 of record NC_057848.1, on the reverse strand, counting down.
AATGTTTTTAAACATTAAAAATAGTAATGTCTTAATGTCTTTTCTCTGAACATTTGATAAATCAGTTGACCTCTCTCTAGTCTGAGTTCCTTAAAAGCATCTGGTAATTGCTGGATTCCTTTTACTGCCCAATTCCAAAGATGTAACCAACTTGCATGCAGTCTCTGAAAGTCCCCCTGCTTGCTGTTTCCTTCTCATCTATTTCTTTATGAAGGGATGGGGCTGGTCACAAGCCTGAATACTATTTTAGCCTTTATATAAAGGCAAACCAGCTCTTTTCACCTATGTGTGTCATTTGATTATAGTTTACTCAACACATTAAATAGAATCCAAAAGTCATGTTGTTCATGCCATGTTGTACTTCCTATAGTCTCTTAAATCCCTTATGGTGGAAATTAAAGCACTTCACTCTGTGGCTTGAGCTGTGATGGGATTTTAGGTGTAATCATTAATTAACAGCCTGTATTCCTTCATCCAAATTTATAGTCATCTGAAAAGTAGATGTAGAAATAAGGCAGATGGAGGTCAAAAGGTACCTGTATTATAAAGGTGAACTGGAAAATGACTTGGTACTATGGATTCATTTGGGCTTGTCAATACCTTCCACCACAATCGGAGGCATTTACCCCAAACTAGCCAGTTGTACAGGAATAAATAATTGATACACAAAGAAGGAAGAGAAAGTGTGCATGCTGATTGACGATATCAGAAAAGAAAGAGAAGAGTCTGCTTATCTGCTCTGGCTTCACTTCTTCACCCGAATTCACTGATCAGATATGTTGTTTTCTCTCAGAGGGCAGATCATGATGAAGGATTGATTGATGCTGAGATATTTTTCCTTCCTATACCTTTCCCTTCTAGCAAGTGAAAAAGCCTCTCTATGTAAACATGATCAATAGGAAATAAGGCTCCCCCACCACTGCCTTCCCATTATTTTCTCTTACTTGTCACCATCTTCTTTCCCTGAGAGTCCAATAAAACCATCAAACCTCATTTAAATGAAAACACTAGGACCTCTCTATTCTCTTTCCACCCTGACTCCTCACATACTGAGTTAATGAGGATTGATCACTTTCATATCTTTTTTATTTAACAACAATCTCGGGAACATCTTTGTTGCCAGGTATTATGCTGAGTCCCAGAGATGCCAAAATTAACAAGGCACAGACTGTTGTCAAGGAATTCAAGAAATCGTCTCTCCAACATGTTAGATTTATGCACCTGTACTACTTAAATCAATTGGTGTTGCCCTACTGGGAGATTATACTGCTTTTATTTTTAGACAGTATTTTGAAATGTGACTTCTATAAGACTACAAATTATACCCTGTGGGCAGTATTTCCCCTATAATTGTATTTATTCTTCCTAAGTAACTGGTCTCTGCCTTCTCTATGCCTCTCTGGAGATTAGTTCAGTGACTTTCTCTCTGTGGGACTTTTTCTGTGAGTAGTTTTGCCATTTAACTGCATAACAAATTCATGCCACTTCCTTTTATATCCCAGGTGTACTGTAGCTTGAGGCTGTCTTTCTTTGATTAATCTACTGTCTTTTGTGTGCCTGATTTGCTGATGTGTTTGTCACACTGGTCTCATTTTACCCAAAGGCCAGTCATCTTGTTGCATGTTGTTTACATGACGATGCCCATGTTGGATTTGGTCTGTAATCACAACTAGCTCCAGAAAAGCCTGTCATTGGCCCTCCCATGACCCCACATTGGCCTCTAGACTTGATCCTTCCCTCTGCTTCTCTTCATTTTGCTTTCTCTGCTCAGCTCACTCCATTAAGTCTTCTGTCCTAACTACTCTAATGAGAGTACCCTTGACAAGATTGTCAACCCTATCCAGTATGCCTAATCCAGTGGTCAGATTTGTGCTCTGAGCTTACATCTCCCTGGTTATCCCTTCTCCATCTCTATTGTTGGCTTCTCTTCCTCTGACCAGAATCTCAATGTTTGAGTGCCCCAGGCCTCTACCCTGAGGGCCAGAACACTCCCTTGCACAGATAATGGCCTGCATACTTCCAGAAGCTGCTGCTGATGGCATCCTCAGGCCTGCCACTTGCCAGGCCTGGTATCCTCAGCTGTGACATCTGGACTCAGACAACTTGGGTTCTTCCATTTAATTTCTATACGGCCTTGACAAAATTATTTTACTTCTCTATAAACTCTGTTTCTTCAACTGTAGTATGGAGATAGTATCTATTTCATAGGATTTTTTTTTTTAAGATTAAGTGTAAATGCATAGAATTCTTAAAAGTGCCTGGTTCTCAGTAACTGTCTCATAAGTGTTAGATATTACCATTATTATCATTTAAAGCTCTGGTTGGGCATTTTGTGACAGAGATGTACTAGAGGACCCATCTTCAGTCACTGACAAATGACAGTTTGAGATGGAAACATGATTCTTTCAATGTCGTTCGGTGGGTTTTCTCATTAATACATGAAATAATATTGTATCAGAAAGTACAAAAATATGGTACCTAATCTTAAATAGATTCTGAAATTTGGTGCTAAATTGCTAAATGGCTGAATAAAGTATTTATGTTACAAAAAGTTCTTTTATCTTTTATTTCTGGATTCTTGTTTAAAATGAAATGCGTAAGACAAGCATTAGCTATGTTGCCACTTTCTTCCTTTAATTTTCGTTCTGTAGTATACTGTACTTGCATTGTAGCAAAAGAATATGCAGTTATTTTAAGTTAATCAAAATGTTTGGTCTATTAAATGACCTTATGAAAGTGAAGTAAAACATGTAAATTAAATAACCCTTCAAAAAGATACACAATTTTGTAAAAATAATAAGAGTGTGCAGATGGCACATTCTTCATTATCTGTTCAAAGAAAATAGCTTTAGGTGGTTTATCCAGTATCCTCTCTTTTCTTTGAATACCTTGTTTTCATTATCCTCTTTCAAATTTGTGTTCAGTACTCCATTCCTTCCTTCTATGATTATTACATCCTGTCAAGCAAATGTAGATGCCTATTATTAATGAAGAGACAACTATAGAAATTTATGAAAGAACATGAATAACAGTGTTCATTATACTTTGATATTCACTTCTCATTGAGACATTTTGGTTGGGTTTGCTATGAAGTGTATTTCTTACAGATTAGAATGGTATAAAATACACAGTTTCACAATATATTTTCCAAATAAATCTGTTACAATTCAGTACTTTTTGACTATTTGTCATGTTTTGTCAAGGGTTTTTTAAAATTACTAATATTCTTCCACATTGAATAAAAATCAATTATTGTCCTGAGAAAATTCACCCATGTATCTGGCACCCTTGACCACGATAGTGACTATTGCATGATTTATTGGCATTATGATACAAGCATTAGGTTGCATAATTACACAAGGATGGAAGCATACCATTCTTATTCAATATAGTGACCACTTGCCATACCCAAGTGATTATTACCATTATTGTTTTATAAGACAGAGGATAAGTAGATTGATAAATATAGATATATCATACTCTATAATTCTCTGAAATATGTTTGATTAAATATTTTGTATGTATGTTAAGGGTACGAATACAGCACTGAAATGATAAGCTCATGATTTTGGTTACCAGTCAGGACTGCTCCCATGGTCCCCACGTCATTCTTCACAGGGCATTGCTTGAGCTTAATCTCCATCTTCCTCTCACCCTTGTGCAAGTCACCACCTGCCCTGAACTACTGCAGAAACATCATTACCTTCTCTACTAACCCCCTTTTGCTCACTTTACCATTAAACAAGCACATCACTTCCATATTTAAAACATTCCATAGGTTCTTGCTATTCTTAGAAGTCCCAAATCGTCACCATACCCTGCATGGTCTTGCCCATTATGCCCATTTCATCTCTTGGAAATTTCATCCCACTCCCTTTTGCTCCACCTGCTTAAGTTCTTTCCCAAAGACGCTGAGGTAATTCCCACTGTGGAAAATTCCCTCATGCTGCTCTGATGCCTAAGAGGCATTTTCTTTGTCTACATGCAGGAGGCCCTTATCAACTTTCTTTTTAACTTTGGTATGTTGGTCTCCTCCTCAGGACCTTAGCAGTTAAGTTCCCAGGACCTGAGCTCTCATAGCCGCTTCTGCTTCTCCATAGTAGCCGTTCTCACAGTCATCATTGAAAGCGTTGCGGTATCATTGGTAGTTTATTGGCAATTCTTTCCTCCCAGTTATAAGTTCCAAAGGGACAAGAACCTTACTTGTCATTTCAAGGAAAGTTTTCAGTTATTATTCACCAAATGAAAAAAGAAATGTAAATATAAATGATAAGAAAAATGTTTTAAAAGTATGTTTAGATATTTGATAAGTAAACAAAATTATCTGCCTCATATTTATGAATTTTGCCATAGCTAGGAAGTTTAACTGGGGCAAAATCTACAGGTCTTAGTGAGCAGTTCATGAAAACTTTCACAGAATGGGAAACCATTGAAAATGGGAAGTGCTTTTAAACAAGCATGTGATAGCCATTATATAAGATAGAAAAAAAGAGGTTAGTAAATATTTCAATTTCTATTAAAACACAATTGAAATTAAATATATATTTATCCTGACCCTTAATTTCGTGAGTTCAAATGTCTTTTTAAGGGTTTGTGTTTAAAACAAACAAGAAACAGAATTTCCCTCCTGTGTCAAAAAATTTATTACAGTAGTCCTAAGGAGTATGAACTTATGACTTGAAATAGTAATCTATATTAAGATAAACTGCTGCTGCTGCTAAGTCGCTTCAGTCGTATCCAACTCTGTGCGACCCCATAGACGGCAGCCCCACCAGGCTCCCCCGTCCCTGGGATTCTCCAGGAAAGAACACTGGAGTGGGTTGCCATTTCCTTTTCCAGTGCATGAAAGTGAAAAGTGAAAGTGAAGTCGCTTAGTCGGGTCCGACTCTTAGCGACCCCATGGACTGCAGCCTACCAGGCTCCTCCGTCCATGGGATTTTCCAGGCAAGAGTACTGGAGTGGGGTGCCATTGCCTTCTCCATAAGATAAACTACATTTATTTAAATGTTTTTTAGAAGTGTGCATTTGTTCTCTCAAAGTCACGAGCTATATTTGTCATGAGTAATTAATTTTATACAACAATCAGATGATAACTAATTTACACTGGTCTCACTGACTTAGCTCTGATCAACCCAATACACATACTATACAGATTCTCTCCAAGTTGGGAACATTGCAGAAGGTACGCTTTTAACTTGATAATATGACTTTTCAAATAAAATGCAGAGACTCTACTTTGTTAGCTTGAAGACACAATGCAGAATGTCAGTTTGTTAGGATTTTGTACCACCTGATTCTGTTTCTCTTCCTTATGTGTTCATATCACTGTTTTCCAGTTAAAACAAGGGAAATATGTAAAGTGTAAAAAGTACTAATATGGTTCCTACTTGCGTGACCCCTGTCCCCTTGTGGATAATCAGGTCTGTGTTTTGTACCAATGGATCTTCTCAGGATTGGAATTATGACATCTATAGTAACAGATTCCCCACAGGGGGTTCAATGGTTCTGAAACTAAATTTAGCTTCTCATTTCCTGTCTTGATTCTGACACAGCCATTCCCATAAAGGCTTCAATAATTAAGCAGAAACAGATGCAGATCTCAATAGTATTTGCTTTGAAAAATATGTTATTTGAATGCAGTGGAAATTTCATCTCCCATTAAACACTCTAAAACTCTTAAATGCTGCTTCTCAGTATGGAGCATGGCTTCCAATGGAACATTTCCATATCCCATCCCCAGAACAAATCAACATATTAAATGTAGACATATTGATTTTGCTACAACAAAGAATGGTTATCGATAGGAACAATTGCCAATTTGGTCAACAGGATGAAAGCTAGCAATTCAGAAGGTCTGAGATTTATTCTTACACATGAAAAAAAGAAAAAGATCTTGTAAGGTTATGGGTCAGTCCATTATTTTACATTAATAAGATTTACTGAGTAATTATTAAATGTGACTTGGGATTGTTACAGCCAAGCTGTTTTTCAGAGTTCTATGGCAGAAATTATGATCAGCCACTTCTGAAAAGTGGTCTGAATTCTGCTAGGATTAGTGGGAGAGAGGTGGTCATCAGTTCTGTGAATCAAAGGATCACTTTTACCTTTGCACATTAGAGACAGACTTTAGAAATTATCTCCGCAGTGATGGTTCTCTGGACCTCTCTTTCATGATCTATATGCCACAAACTTCTTGATTTGCAGTCTGGGCTCCTTATATGGACATGGAGCATAAATAATATTGATGATTATGCTTCTGTTCTACACACCAGTCTTGAATATTTTTCACATATACCTAACAAAACCCTGCTATAACTGACTTTCTTCTGGTAAACTACTGGTTAAGAAAACATGGTTAACCATATTGTCTATAATACCTCAAGACTAAAAAATGAAGAATTCTCTCTTTTGTTAAAATATCCCAGAGCTTGAAAGTCCTGCCTTAATAGACTGGGATACTATTTTAATATTGTTTAGTCTTAATTCAAATCTTTCTTTATCAATTATAAGTCTATAAGCTTTTAATATATTTTATATACAGCATATCATATTATTTGCGTTTATAGTAAATATTAATTTTTAGTTTCCACTTGTCTGTTTCTTATTTTATTAGTCTGAATTTTAAGGATGGTGGGATTAAGGATAGTAGGTGCATTTATTTTTTATATCCATTCATTTATTTAACTCTTAAAAGCATACTGAATACTATTATATACCTGGTAACACACTAGGTATTATGAACACAAAGCTAAATAACATATACCCTCTCCCTCACTCTAAATACCTGTGCATGATTATTGCTGACGTATAATTGATTTTCAACCTATACATATTTAGTTGAATTAAAATGCATTTAAATCTTGATTTTCTTAGATGTACCTATGAAACGTGAATTTGAATATGACATTGAATTTGAATCTGAAGTTGAAGAGGATAGTTTGGAATCCTGCGTGGCTATATATTTGATCAAAAAATCTTATAATGCTAAGAATGAACAGATAACATTGGTCTTCAATCTGATATTTACACCAAAGAAACCAGCGAGGTAAACCTGCTTTTACAAACCCTAATTTCTTTAAACAATATTATTACTCTTTTAAACTAAATAATGTGGTCTTTTTCTTTCCATCTTTCTATTTGTCAGTTGCATTACTTCTTTGATGCCATTTAGGTAAATAGATTATTTCTAGCTATCCAGCTGTGAAAAGTATTCTGATGAAAAAGAACAGTCCAAATTATTATAAATCTGAGATGTCCTTCAGGAATTGTGACCTCCCCAAGGTCATTAGAATATGCTATTAGCAAAACAGGGCTGTCTACTTTGAAAAAATTTTTTAATTGCAGACTTGGCGCTATACATTGGCAACATGGTATTTCTCCATACTGCTTCTCAGAACCAGTTCAAATGTTGCAAATGCTGAGTGCCCTCCTTTGCAATTGCTGTCATTACCATTTTACCATTCAAAACCATAGCATTGTACTAAAGGTAAAGTATAAGAGGGTCACACTAGAGTCTGTGAGAATAGTAAGCTTTGAATATCTGTCCTTTGGAAAACCTCGTCCAGTGTCTTTATATTTACTTTTTATGCAACTGATACTTAGCACCTACACATGCTGTATTCTAGGTCACATCTGAAACAGGATTTTATGTCTTGATGCAGAGACACTGATTAGAACTGCAAATAAGCACAAAATACTGCCTGACCATGAAAAAACAATTGACAGTATTACTTGTGCTTTTAACCATTCCTATAATTTAACTATGCAGTCAATGTACCCATGTGTGTATTTAAAGTGGCTTTGAGAATGTAATCTAATAACTAAAAGATAGCAGGGAAACAGTGATAAAATCAGATTGTAAGAAGAAAGTACACATTAAACATTATTTTCATAGTTTTCTATGGGCTTTTTAAAAATTTTCATAGTTTTCTATGGGATTCCTTGGTGGCTCAGTGGTAAAGAATCTGCCTGCCAGTGCAAGAGGCACTGGTTTGATCCCTGCATCAGGAAGATCTCCTGGAGAAGGAAATGGCAACCTACTCTAGTATTCTTGCCTGGAGAATTCCATGGTCAGAGGAGCCTGGTGGGCTGCAGTCCATGGAATCACAAAGAGTCGGATACAACTTAGCGACTAAACATTTATTTGTTAGTATTTTTTCACATTTAGTTTAGTATGATGTTGATTCAGTGACAGGTAAATTACCAGCAAAAAACATTGAAACAAGTATACTATCAAGGGTGAAACAGATCACCAGCCCAGGTTGGATGCATAAGACAAGTGCTCAGGGCTGGTGCACTGGGAAGACCCAGAGGGATGGGATGGAGAGGGAGGCGGGAGAGGGGATCGGGATGGGGAACACATGTAAATCCATGGCTGATTCATGTCAATGTCTGGCAAAAACCACTACAATATTGTAAAGAAATTAGCCTCCAACTAATAAAAATAAATGGGAAAAAAAAAAACCAGAAGGGGAAAATGTTATCATTAGTGAGTATGAACAGAATCAATGTGAATTTATATTTGTTCCACATTTGGTGGGTTTAGAGCTTCTTGGTGAATATTTGAGAAACTGATTTAGGACAACTTATATTCATGATTTATAAATTTGTGTGAGTGTCTTGTGGTGTTCTCATGTAATTTAATAATTCTATTTTATGCACACATACTCATTTGTTTTTGTCATTCCTTCTTCCATATGTATTTGGGATGGTTTACTGCAAGACATACCATTAAATGATAAAAAAACAAAAATAAATAACACCAATAGCTTTAAATTTTGAAAAAAGAACAAGAAAATAATTATACCCAAATCATACTTTACCTAGATAATCTAAATAAGCATCAAATTTAATTCTTCTCTTCCTGATTGACAAGGTAAAAAAAAGACAACAAAATTTTCATGGGTTTGTTAAGGAAAATATAACACTGTTGCACAACAGTAAAAACAAGGTAATTTTTCATGTTTATCCTTTCATAGACTAGTGCTGAAATAATAAGAGTAATGGTCAGAGCCTTAAATGTGTTTTTATAAAAAATAAAATATAGTAAAAACAAGACAAGAAAAAAAATTAAAAAAAAAACAAGAATATTATTCCTTAAGACCTTGACCTTTTTTTTTCTTTACTTTTTCAATTTTTTTGGAGTATAGTTGATTTAAAATGTGTTACTTTCTGCTGTGCAGCAAAGTGAATCAATTATATATACATATATCCACTATTTTTTAGGGCTTCCCTGGTAGCTCAGTCAGTAAAGGATCTGCCTATAATGCAGGAGACTAGGGTTTGATCCCTGGGTTGAGAAGATGCCCTGGGGAAGAAAATGGCAACCCACTCCAGTATTCTTGTCTGGAAAATCCCATGGACTGTAGCCTGCCAGGCTCCTCTGTCCATGGGATCACAAGAGTCAGACATGACTGAGCAACTAAACCACTACAACCACTCATTTTTAGATAAAAATCAAGGGTCTAATACTAAAACTTAAAGAGATTAGCAGTTGATATTGTCATGAATCAGTCTGATGATTATAAGTTAACACAAGTCTGAACTTTTTTTAATAGAGAAATTACAGATGTCATTTGTCTTAAGGAATGTTTAGAAATAATAATCATATCAGCTCAACATTTTCCTGGAACTTTTTATCTGCTCAAGAGATGAACAGAATGAGAACCCAAAGTTCTCTTTCATAGGATTTGAGACAGACAATTTGACATAGGGAATACCATATATGTACATTGTTAGGAACCCACAGTATTGACTATAAAATGATTCACTGTGCCATCCTTGTAACTGAGTGGTCTTCCTCACTGTGGGCCAAAAAGGTTGACTCAGTGGCTTCCTACGTGCTCAGAGAATTGGCTGATGAATGAAATCACTCAGTGTTGTCATTTGGCATGTTTACTCATTTATTTAAAAATTGTTTAGCATCTTCAAAAGAGACAAAATTCCTGCACTTTTAGAATATTTAGTCTAGTGAGAGTGAGAAATAAAAGAGAATTAAGTATATAGGAAACAAGAACATTTCAGATTGTCCTGATAAAGAAATAAATAAAGGGAAATACAGATCTAGGAAGGATGTACACTAGGTAAGGTAGACAGACTTCCAGGAAGAGGTGATGTCTGAAGAAAGACCTTAGAGATGAGAAGAGCTTGGACAGGTATTTGCTGCCGCTGCTGCTGCTGCTGCTAAGTCACTTCAGTCATGTCCAACTCTGCGACCCCATGGACTACAGCCCACCAGGCTCCTCCGTCCATGGGATTTTCCAGGCAAGAGTACTGGAGTGGGTTGCCATTGCCTTCTCCGGGAAGGGTATTTGAGACAGAAGCATTAGTCGCTCAGTCATGTCGGACTCTTTGCAACCCCATGGACTGTAGCCAGGCTCCTCTGTACGTGGAATTCTCCAAGCAAGAATACTAGAGTGGTAGCCATTCCCTTGCTCCAGGGCATCTTCCTGACCCAGGGATCAAACCCAGGTCTCCTACATTGCTAGCAGATTCTTTAGCATCTGAGCCACCAGGGCAGCCATTTGAGATAGAGGCAGTAATAAATGCCAAAGTAGTAGGACAGGAAATATTTGGCATGAACAATGAGTTATAAGGAGGTCAGTGTTTCTCTAACAGAGTAAGCAAAGGAGAAAGTAACCAACTGGAGGAGAGTTTGGCCAGGATCTGATCACAGAAGATCATGAGGATATGAATTTATCTTTTATGCTGAAAGCAATTGGAAATGACCAAAGGGTAAATATTTTAGAGACTGATTTATGACAACTTGTGTATGTGATTCATAAAATTCTATAAGCATTGTATGATAATCTGACATAGTTTAGCAATTCTCTTTTGTGTATAGTTGTACATACTGATTTACTTCTGTGATTATTCCACATGAATTTGAAGTGGTTAAAATGTAGTTAAATAAGAAAAAGTAAAATAAACCAACAGCTCAAAGTTGTGCAGTGGCGAGAATAGAAGCGGGTAGACCAGCTATTGAAATAATGCTCTTTAAATAGTGCTAATAGGGGTCATTCACTAAGACAGGAGAGTGTGAGAGAGGTGTAGCTTTAGGTTTTATATTTTGGACATAAATTTAAGATGATATATCCGTTATCATGGGCTTCATTATGCTGAATAATATTTCACTGTTTCAGTGTAATACAACTTTATTGTTATTGTTGTTGGTTAGTCGCTCAGTCATGTCTGACTCTGCAACCCCGTTGACTGCAGCATGCCAGTCTTCCCTGTCCTTCACCATCTCTCGGAGTTTGCTCAAACTTGTGTCCATTGAATTGGTGATGCCATCCAACTACCTTGTCCTCTTTTGTCCCCTTTTCCTCCTGCCTTCAATCTTTCCCAGCATCAGAGACTTTTCCAGTGAGTCGGCTATTTACATCAGGTGACCAAAATACTGGAGCTTCAGCTTCAACATCAGTTCTTCCAGTGAGTATTCAGGGTTCATTTCCTTTAGGATGGACTGATTTGATCTCCTTGCAGTCTAAGGGACTCTCAAGAGTCTTCTCCAGCACTACAGTTCCAAGGCATCAATTCTTTGACACTCTGCCGTCTTTACAGTCCAGCTCTCACAACCGTTATGTGACCATTGGGAAGACTATAGCCTTAACTATACATACTTTGTTGGTAGAGTGATGTCTCTGCTTTTCAACACACTATCTAGGTTTGTCATAGCTTTTCTGCCAAGAAGCAATCGTCTTCTGATTTCATGACTGTAGTCACCCTCTGCAGTGATCTTAGAACCCAAGAAGAGGAAATCTGTTTCCACCTTTTCCCCTTCTATTTGCCATGAAGTAATGGGGCTGGATGCCATGATCTTAGTTGTTTTTTTTTTTAATATTTAGTTTTAAATCGACTTTTTCACTCTTCTTATTCACCCTTATCAAGAGGTTCTTTAGTTCCTCTTCACTTCTGCCATTAGAGTGGTATCATTCGCATATCTGAGGTTGTTCATGTTTCTCCCACCTATCTTGTTTCCAGCCTAGCATTTCTCATAATGTGCTCAGCGTATAAATTAAATAAACAGAATGACAACAGACAGCCCTATTGTACTCCTTTATCAATCCTGAACCAATCAGTTATTCCATACAGGGTTCTAACTGTTGCTTCTTGACCTCCATACAGGTTTCTCAGGAAACAGATAAGATGGTCTGGTTTTCCCATCTCTTTAAAAGTGTTTTCCAGTTTGTTAATGATCCACACAGTCAAAGGCTTTAGTAGTTGATGAAACAGAGGTAGATGGTTTTCTGGAATTCCCTTGCTTTCTCTGTGATCCAGCGAATGTTGGCAATTTGATCTCTGGTTCCTGTGCCTTTTCTAAACCCTGCTTGAATGTCTGGAAGTTTGTTCACATAATGCTGAAGCCTAGCATGCAAGATTTTAAGTATGACCTTACTAGCATGGGAGATGAGTACAATTGTCCAGTGGTTTAAGCATTCTTTAGTATTACCCTTCTTGGGAATTGGGATGAGGATTGACCTTTTCCAGTCCTGAAGCCACTACTGGGTCTTTCAGAATTGCTGACATACTGAGTGCACCACTTTGATAGCATCATTTTTTAGAGTTTTGAATAGCTCTACTGGAGTTGCATTGCATCCACAAACTTGACAGACAGCAGAGCTTCCTAAGACCCACTTGACTTCACACTCCAGAATGTCTGGCTCTGGGTGACTTACCACACCTTTGTGGCTATCTAGTTCATTGAGATCTTTGTGCAGTTCTTCCATGTTTTCTTTCCATTTCTTCTTGATCTCTTCTGCTTCTGTTAGGTCTCTACTGTTTTTGTCCATTGTTGTGCACATCTTTGGAAGAAGTGTTCCCTTGATATTTCCAATTTTCCTGAATAGATCTCTAGTCTTTCCCCTGCTGTTGTTTGCCTCTATTTTTGTGCATTGTTCATCAAAGAAGTCCTTCTTATCTCTCCTTGCTGTGATTTGGAACTCTGCTTTTAGTTGGGTGTACCTTTCCCTTTCTCCCTTGCTTTTTACTTCTCTTCTTTCTTCAGCCTCCTCAGATAGCCACTTTGCCTTCTTGCTTTTCTTTTTCTTTGGGATGGTTTTGCTTCCTCCTGTATAGTATTACAGACCTCCACCCGTTGTTCTTCAGCCACACTATTCACTAAATCTAATGCCTTCAATCTATTTGTCACTCTACTGCATATTCATAGGGGATTTGAAGTTTTACCTGGCTGGCCTAGTGGTTTTCCCTGCTTTCTTTAGCTTAAGCCTGAATTTTGCTATGAGAAGCTGATTATCTGAGCCACAGTCAGCTCCAGGTTTTGTTTTTGCTGACTGTATACAGCTTCTCCATCTTTGGCTACAAAGAATATAATCGGTTTGATTTCGATATTGACCATTTGGTGATATCTATGTGTAAAGTTGCCTCTTGTGTTGTTGAAAAAAGGTATTTGCTCTGACCAGTGGATTCTCTTGGCAGAATTCAGTTAGCCTTTGCCCTGCTTCATTTTGAACTCCAAGGCCAAATTTGCCTGTTACTCCAGGTATCAAACTGTCATTTATGAGATTGCACCCAAGTACTGCATTTTGGACTCTTTTGTTGTTTATGAGGGCTACTCCATTTTATTGTTACTAGCACTGTATTGAAGGGATATTTTTTAAATTTTGGTACCAGTTTTTTTATAGTATAAGTAATGCAGCATTGAACATCCTTATACACATTGCTTCTTGAAATCTTTGAAGTATATCTGAGGGAAATTACTAATAGTGAATTAACTGGCTTAGTGTCTGCACCTTTCAAATTTGATAATATATTATCTAACTGTTCCCCAAATTGTTGAATAATTTCACAGTCCAATTTAAAGAGGCTAAGAGTTCCCAGAACTGTTCTGAAAGATTTATGTAAGAAGATTGTGATTTCTTGGTCCCTTCTGACATATGATATGGCTTGCAACTACTGAGCTATGTATTTGAGCTATTTCCACCCGATGCAAGCAAACACATGAGTAACTATTCTTCACCGTCAGCTACTGACCTATGTCTCCACTCTTCTTCAGAGCCAACTGCTTAGAAGGCTATATTTACTGTCTTCATTAATTCAATTGCCATTCAATTACATGTTATTGTAAAGTGTTTGTGATATTTATCAGTTGCAATTTAATTTTTTAAAGCTTCAGTTTAAGTCAGTTTTGGAGGCTTTGTAAGTTTTCACAGAAAATCTAATTTTTCTGTGTGAAGCAAGAGTTCAAAGAACTTTTTCATGATGTTTCAGTTTGAACAGAAAATCCCCTTATGGAATACCTTTTAGTGTAACACTTGGGTCCATTTGTCAACCTCTCCTCAGATTATTAAGTAATATGATATTCTATGCTGGATACAGAAAATTTGCAGAGTGAATTCTACATATGTTACTAATTCTTAGTAAATAACTAGAGAGTAAATAAGATACCCTATGAAATAATTACCTCAAAGGGAGGATAATAATAGGGACTCTGACCTACAGAATGATTCCTGAGATATAAACAGCCCATCCACACCTTTTCCATCTACATTTTTTTAAAGAATTAAAAGTTTCAGTTTTTTTTTACTGAAACCACAGGTTTACTTACATTTTCGCCTTAGACGTTGATCTGCTATACTATATTCCCTTTGCTTGTTTTCCTGCAATATCCTTTATAAATCTCTTTTTCTATTCAAGGTCTCAAGCTACACTGAAAGTAGAGTGCATGACAGATGGGATCTGGACATTTCCCATGATGTTGATTGCTACTGAGCCTGATGTGGATGAGGTCATCGATATTGAAGGGGTTGGTTTATTTAAGGAATCTACTGTTAACGTCAGGCTGACAAGTCAGGCAAGGTAATACATCAAGCATATGTGTGTAACTGGTTTTGTGAATGTAATTTATGCTGAACTGGGAAACAGAATTTAACATGGAAAATTCTATTATGTCACTTTTTCTGGTTAAGTCTGAGCAATATTGCTTCTAGAAATCAAAGCTTCATATATTTCATATTTGTTATTTAAAACTTGGAAACTAGAATCTACAAAGTGAATACCAAAGAACAATAATAACAAGTAAATAGATATTGAAATTTAGAATAATATTTCTATTTGTTTTTCAAAGGGTGTTTTAACGTATTTTTTCAAAGATGGATGGGAGGTTTCTCAGTAAATTTTAATGGTTTTGGGCTATTAAGTGATTTAACTAGGTAGAGGTGATTAGGTAAGCTACATTGAGATTCCATTTTCTGTTTTATTCTGCTTAGTCACAGCTATCTTTGTTATACTTGTGATAACATAAGCAGCATGGCAGTAATACTTTTACCTTTCTCAGATGTAAAAAACATTTTTACAGCTTTTTTTGAGGTATAACATACCATAAAATTCACCTATTGTCAGTGTACATTTCAATATTTTTTAAAAATGTGCAGAATTTGCAACCATAGCCACATTCTAGGTTTCAAACTCACCCTTCAGTTCAGTTCACTTCAGTCACTCAGTCATGTCCAGACTCTTTGCAACCCCTTGGACTGCAGCACGCCAGGCCTCCCTGTCCATTACCAACTCCCAGAGTTTACTCAAACTCATGCCCATTGAGTTGGTGATGCCACCCAACCATTGCATCCTCTGTCGTCCCCTTCTCCTCCCACCTTCAATCTTTTCCAGCATCAGGGTCTTTTCAAATGAGTCAGTTCTTTGCATCAGGTGGCCAAAGTATTGGAGTTTCAGCTTCAACTTCAGCCCTTCCAATGGATATTCAGGACTGATCTCCTTTAGGATGGACTGGTTGTAACTCCTTGCAGTCCAAGGGACTCTCAAGAGTCTTCTCCAACACCACGATTCAAAAGCATCAATTCTTTGGCACTCAACTTTCTTTATAGTCCAACTCTCACATCCATACATGCCTACTGGAAAAACCATAGCCTTGACTAAATGGGCATTTGTTGGCAAAGTAATGTCTCTGCTTTTTAATATGCTTTCTAGGTTGATCATAACTTTTCTTCCAAGGGGGTAAGCGCCTTTTAATTTCATGGCTGCAGTCAACATCTGCAGTGATTTTGGAGCCCAAAAAATTAAAGTCTGTCATAGTTTCCACTGCTTCCCCATCTATTTGCCATGAAATGATGGGACCAGATGCCATGATCTTAGTTTCCTGAATGTTGAGCTTTAAGCCAACTTTTTCACTCTCCTCTTTCACTTTCATCAAGAGGCTCTTTAGTTCTTCATTTTCTGCCATAAGGGTGGTGTCATCTGCATATCTGAGGTTATTAGTATTTCTCCCGGCAGTCTTGATTCCAGCTTGTGCTTCATCCAGCCTGGCATTTCGCATGATGTGCTCTGTATATAAGCTAAATCAGCAGGGTGACAATATACAGCCTTGATGTACTCCTTTTCCTATCTGGAACTAGTCTGTTGTTCCATGTCCAGTTGTAACTGTTGCTTCTTGACCTGCATACAGGTTTCTCAAGAAGCAGGTTAGGTGGTCTGGTATTCCCATCTCTTGAAGAATTTTCCACAGTTTGTTGTGATCCACACAGTCCAAGGCTTTGGTATAGTCAATAAAGCAGAAATAGGTGTTTTTCTGGAACTCTCTTGCTTTTTTGATGATCCAATGCATGTTAGTAATTTGATCTCTGATTCCACTGCCTTTACTAAAACTAGCTTGAACATCTGGAAGTTCACGGTTCACATACAGTTGAAGCCTATCTTGGAGAGTTTTGAGCATTACTTTACTAGTGTGTGAGACGAGTGCAATTGTGCGGTAGTTTGAGCATTCTTTGGCATTGCCTTTCTTAGGGATTGGAATGAAAACTGACCTTTTCCAGTCCTGTGACCACTGCTGAGTTTTCCAAATTTGCTGGCATACTGAGTGCAGCACTTTAGCAGCAGCATCTTTTAGCATTTGAAATAGCTCAACTGGAATTCCATCACCTCCACTAGCTTTGTTCGTAGTGATGCTTCCTAAGACCCACGTGACTTCACATTCCAGGATGTCTGGTTCTAGGTGAGTGATCACACCATCATGATTATCTGGTTCGTGAAGATCTCTTTTATAGTTCTTCTGTGTATTCTTGCCGCCTCTTGTTAATATCTTCTGCTTCTGTTAGGTCCATACCATTTCTGTCCTTTGTTGAGCCTGTCTTTGCATGAAATGTTCCCCTGGATCTCTAATTTTCTTGAAGAGATCTCTAGTCTTTCCCATTCTATTGCTTTCCTCTATTTCTTTACACTGATCACTGAGGAAGGCTTTCTTATCTCTCTTTGCTAGTCTTTGAAACTGAATTTACTTGGGTATATCTTTCCTTTTCTCCTTTGCTTTCTGCTTCTCTTCTTTTCACAGCTATTTGTAAGGCCTCCTCAGACAGCCATTTTGCTTTTTTGAATTTCTTTTTCTTGGGGATGGTCTTGATCCCTATCTCCTGTAAATGTCACAAACCTCTGTCCATAGTTCATCAGGCACTCTGTCTATCAGAGCTAATCCCTTGAATCTATTTGTCACTTCCACTGTGTAATCGTAAGGGATTTGATTTAGGTCATACCTGAATGGTCTAGTGGTTCTCCCTACTTTCTTCAGTTTAGGTCTGAATCTGGCAGTAAGGAGTTCATGATCAAAGAGCAAAGCAACTTAGTTGCTTCAGCACTGTCCAACTCTTTGTGACCCTATGGATTGTAGCCCACCAGGCTCCTCTGTCCATGGGATTCTCCAGGCAAGAATACTGGAGTGGGTTGCTATGCCCTCCTCCAGAGGATCTTCCCAACCCAAGGATTGAACCTGCGTCTCTTATGTCTGCTGCATTGGCAGGTGGGTTCTTTACCACTAGTGCTTCCATCTCCCCCCAAATTTCCCTCAAACCCCTTTTCAGTCAACCCCTACTCCCACCCCTCATCTCTGGCAACCATTGATATGCTTTCTTTCTCTGTAACCTTGCCTTTTCTGGATATTTTATATAAATAGAATCATTCATTATGTACTGGATTTTTAAAATGGTTTTTATGCAGTTTTAGGTTTCCAAGAAAAGTGAGAGGAAGACACAGAGATTTCTCAACCACCCCCTCCCCTCACATATATGTAACCTCCCCCATTATCAACGTCACTCACATAAATGGTACATTTTTTAATAAAGCTAAACCTACATTGACACATCATAACCATCCAAAGTTTGTAGTTTCCAATAAGACTAACTTTTGGTGTTGTACATCCTATGAGTTTGGTCAAAAGTATGATGATATATGGGCTTCTCTGATGGCACAGTGGTAAAGAATCCACCTGCCAATGCAGGAGACTCAGGTTCAATCCCTGGGTCAGGAAGATCCCTTGGAGGAGGGCATGGCACCCCATTCCAGTATTCTTGCCCAGAAAATGTCATGGGCATAGGAGCCTGATGGGTTACAATTCGTGGGGTCTCAGTGAGTCGGACACGACTGAGTGATGGAGCACACACATGATGATATATATATATCATTATAGTATCATGTAGAGAATTGTCACTGCCCTAAAAATCCTCTTTGCTCTCCCTATTTATCTTTCTTACCCCACCCTTGGAAACCATGGATCTTTCTATTGTCTCCATAGCTTTTTGACATAGTCTTTTACAAAATGTCGTGTTACTGGAATCATATAGTATGCCAATTCAGTTCAGTTCAGTCACTCAGTCGTGTCTGACTCTTTGCAACTCCATGGATCACAGCACACCAGGCTTCCCTGTCCATCACCAACTCCAAGAGCTTGCTTAAACTCATGTCTATCGAGTTGGTGATGCCATCCAACCATCTTGTCCTCTGTTGTCCCCTTCTCCTCCTGCCTTCAATCTTTCTCAGCATCAGGGTCTTTTCCAGTAAGTTGGCTCTTCCCATCAGGTGGCCGAAGTATTGGAGTTTCAGCTTCAGTATCAGTCCTTCCAATGAATATTCAGGACTGATTGCCTTTAGGATTGACTGGTTTGATCCCCTAGTCCCTGGACTGAGACTCCAAGGGACTTGCAGTCTGAGAGTCTCAGACTAGCATATAGTATGTAGCCTTTTCAAATTGACTTCTTTTACTTATCAATATGCATTTGAGGTTCATCCATGTCTTTTTGAGCCTTGATAGCTCATTTCTTTTGAACATTGAATAATATTCCACTATCTGGATGTATCAGTACATTTATCTGTTCACCTACTGAAGGACATCTTGATTGCTCCTGAGTTTTGGCAATTATGAATAAAGCTGGTATAAACATCTGAGTGAAGATTTTCTCGTAGATGTAATTTTTCAGTTCTTTCAAGTAAATACCAAGGAGCATGATTGCTGGATCCTATGGTAAGGGTGGGCTTCCCTGAGAGCTCAGTTGTTAAAGAATCTGCTTGCAATGCAAGAGACCTGGGTTCAATCCCTGGGTTGAGAAGATCCCCTGGAGAAGGGAAGGGCTACCCACTTCATTATTCTGGCCTGGGGAATTCCATGGACTGTATAGTCCATGGGGTCACAAAGAGTATATTTGGTTTTATCAGAAATGACCAAACTGCCTTCCAAAGTAGCTGTACTATTTTGCATCCCCACCAGTAATAAATGAGAGTTCCTGTTGCTCCACATTCTTCCTGGCATTCAGTGGTATTGGTGTTCTTGATTTCAGCCATTCTAATGAAAGTATAGTGGTACCTCACTGTAGGTAGTTTTAGTTTGCATTTCCCTGATGACATATGCTGTGATGCATCTTTTCAAATGCTTACTTGCCATATGTATATCTTCTTTGGTAAGGTGTCCCAATAAGATATTTTGCCCATTTTTAATTGGGTTATTTGTTTTCTTCTTCTGAGTTTTTAGAGTTCTTTGTATATTTTGTATAAAAATTATTTATGTGTTATATCTTTTGCAAGTATGTTCCCCCAGTCTGTGCTTGTCTTCTAATTCTCTTGATATTGTTCTTCTTTTAATGAAGTCTAGCTTATTATTTCAGAGAAGGCAATGGCAACCCACTCCAGTATTCTTGCCTGGAAAATCCCATGAACGGAAGAGCTTGGTAGGCTGCAGTCCATGGGGTCGCTAAGAGTGGGACATGACTGAGCGACTTCACTTTCACTTTTCACTTTCATGCATTGGAGAAGGAAGTGGCAACCCACTCCAGTGTTCTTGCCTGGAGAATCCCAGGGATGGGGGAGCCTAGTGGGCTGCCGTCTACGGGGTCGCACAGTCGGACACGACTGAAGTGACTTAGCAGCAGCAGCAGCTTATTATTTATTTCATGGAGACTGTGTCTGCTATTATATCCAATAAGGCACCACCATACCCAGGTCATATAAGTTTTCTCTTATGTTATCTTCTTGGAGTTTTATAGTTTTTTGTTTTGTTTTGTTTTACATTTAGGTTTATTGTCCATTTTAAGTTAATATTTGTGAGACTTGTAAAGTATGTGTCTTGATTATTATATTTTTTGCATGTGGATGTTGTTATTCCAGCACCATTTCTTGAAAATACTATCTTTGTTCCATTGTATTGCCTTTGATCCTTCATCAAAGATCGGTTGACTATATTTATATGAGTTTCTTTCTGGGCTCTCTATTTTGATCTATTGATCTGTGTGTCTATTCTTTAATAAATACCATATTATGCTAATTATGGTAGCTTTATTGTAAGTCTTCAAGTCAGGGAGTATTAGTACTCCAACTTGGTTCTTGTTCTTCGATACTGAGCTGGCTATTCTGAGTCTTTTGCGTCTCTATATAATTCATTTGTTGATATTCATAAGTTAACTTCCTGGGATTTGTTTGGGATTGCATAGAATCTACAGGTCAAATTGAGAAGGACTGCCATCTTGACAATATTGAATCTTCTTATTCATGAATATAACATATTTCCCCATTTATTTAGTTGTTACTTTCATTCATCAGAGTTTTGTAGTTTTTCTCATATACATCATGTACATATTAGTAAATCTATACCTAAGTATTTCATTTTGAGAGATGCTAATATAAATGATCTTAGTATTCAATTCCAAATTTCACTTGTTAATGTACAGAAAGCAATTGTATTTTGTATATTAATCTTATATCCTTCAACCTTGCTATAATTGCCTATCAGTTCCAGGGATTTTATTGTAGAGTCTTTGGTAATTTCTACATAGATGATCTATCAACTGCAAACAAAGACATATTTATGATGAGTGATGTTGAGCATCTTTTCATGTGTTTGTTAGCCATCTGTATGTCTTCTTTGGAGAAATGTCTGTTTAGTTCTTTGGCCCATTTTTTGATTGGGTCATCAGAGAAATGCAAATCAAAACCACAATGAGGTACCATTACACGCCAGTCAGGATGGCTGCTATCCAAAAGTCTACAAGCAATAAATGCTGGAGAGGATGTGGAGAAAAGGAAACCCTCTTACACTGTTGGTGGGAATGCAAACTAGTACAGCCGCTATGGAAAACAGTGTGGAGATTTCTTAAAAAACTGGAAATAGAACTGCCATATGACCCAGCAATACCACTGCTGGGCATACACACCGAGGAAACCAGATCTGAAAGAGACACGTGCACCCCAATGTTCATCGCAGCACTGTTTATAATAGCCAGGACATGGAAGCAACCTAGATGCCCATCAGCAGACGAATGGATAAGGAAGCTGTGGTACATATACACCATGGAATATTACTCAGCCATTAAAAAGAATTCATTTGAACCAGTCCTAATGAGATGGATGAAGCTGGAGCCCATTATACAGAGTGAAGTAAGCCAGAAAGATAAAGAACATTACAGCATACTAACACATATATATGGAATTTAGAAAGATGGTAACGATAACCCTATATGCAAAACAGAAAAAGAGACACAGATGTACAGAACAGACTTTTGGACTCTGGGAGAAGGCGAGGGTGGGATGTCTTGAGAGAACAGCATCGAAACATGTATATTATCTATGGTGAAACAGATCACCAGCCCAGGTTGGGTGCATGAGACAAGTGCTCGGGCCTGGTGCACTGGGAAGACCCAGAGGAATCAGGTAGAGAGGGAGGTGGGAGGGGGGATCGGGATAGGGAATGCATGTAAATCCATGGCTGATTCATGTCAATGTATGACAAAAACCACTACAATATTGTAAAGTAATTAGCCTCCAACTAATAAAAATAAATTTTTTTAAGAAGACAGATTTATGTCTTTCTTCCCAACCTAAATATCTTTTATTTCCTTTTTTGGCTTTACTGCATTAACAAGGATTTGCATATGAGATTGAAAAGGAGTGATGGGAGGAGACATATTTGCTTTTATGTGATCTTTGTGGCAAAGTTAGAAGTTTCTTACCATTAAATATGATGTTGACAGTAGGATTTTTGTAGACAGTTTTTAGCAACTTGAGGAAGTACACCTCTATTCCTAATTAACTGATAGTTTTTATCACTAATGGGTGTTGGATTTTATCAAATGCTTTTTCTGTATCTATAGATATAATCATGTACTTTTTTTTCTTTTTAAGTCTGTTGACATGATGAATTTCATTAATTGATTATCAAATGTTGAACCAATCCTGCATATCTGGGATAAATCATGTTTGATCATGGTATATAACTCTTTTTATACTTTTTTGATGCTATTATAATGAAATTGTTTTATTTCTTTTTTCAGATAGTTCACTGTTTTCTTATTGTATGGAAAGCCAACTGATTTTTGTATATGGATTTTGTGTCCTTCAATTTTATTGAATTCAGTTATTCTAACAGTTTTTTGGTGGAGTCTTTCAGATTTTCTATGTATAGTGTTAGTCGCTCAGTCATGTCCAATTCTTTGTGACCCCGTGGACTGTAGCCCATCAGGCTCCTCTGTCCATGGGAATCTCCAGGCAAGAATACTGGAGTGGGTTGTCATTTCCTTCTCCAGGGGATCTTCCCAACCCAGGGGTCAAACCCAGGTCTCCTCCGTTGCAGGCAGTTTCTATACTGTTTGAGCTACCTGGGATTATGTCACTAGCAAACAGTTTTACTTCTTCCTTTCTGATTTGGATATCTTTTATTTATTTTTCTTGCTTAATTACTCTGGCTCAGACTTCCACTACTGTGTTGAATAGGAGTGGTGAGAATGGGCACCCTTGTCTTGTTCCTGATCTTAGAGGAAAAGTTTTCAGCCTTTCAACATTAAGTATAATGTTAGTTGTGGGCTTGTCATATATGGCCTTTATTATGTTGAGTCACATTCCTTCTAAGTCAGTTTTGTTGTGAGTTTTTATCATGAAAGGATTTTAAATTTACATTTACTAATTTGTATATGTTGAACTATCTTTGCATCCCAGGGATAAATCCCACTTCATTTTGGTGTGTGAGACTTCTAATGTACTATTGAATTGAGTTTCCTAGTATTTTATGGAGAATTTTCACACCTATATTCATTAGGTCCCTGGAGGAGGAAATGGCAGCCCTCTCCAGTATTCTTGCCTGGAGAATCCCATGGACAGAGGCGCCTGATGGGCTACAGTCCATGGGGTCACAAAGAGTCAGACACGACTGAAGCAACTTAGCATGCATACATGCACACGTTCATCAGGTATATTGGCTTGCATGTTTCTTTTCTTGAAATGTCTTCATCTGCCTGTGGCATGTGGGTATTGCTGACCTCATAAAATGAGCTTAGGAGTGTCCGCTCCTCTCCAATTTTTTTGAAAAGTTTAAGAAAGATTAGCATTCATTCTTTTAAAAATACTTGGTAGAGTTCACCGATGAAACCATCTTGTCCTGGGGTTTTTTTGTTGGGAGCTAGTTGATTAATGATCCAGTCTCCTTACTTATTGTGTTGCTGTCTTCTCATTTGAAGTAGTAGTCACCTCCTCCAGTTTTTGCTGACTGTCTTCAGAAGATAAATACCTTCTTTCTGTCCTACTTGAGATTCCAAGGATTTTTCAGACCTTTTCTCTGTGTATCCCTGTTCCACACCTCTTCCTCTGTCTCATGGCAGAATACAAAAGCTTGTATGTCTTCTCTTGATCCTGTCAAGCCAGTTCTAATGCTGACAAGCCTCCCTTTTGCTTTTCCTAGAGCAATGCTAAATGTTCAACTTTGTGGTTTCTTACAACCCCTCAGAGTTGGGCCTGCTTTCTACAGATGCTCACTAGTCATCTCAGTATTGCTGCTCTTGGGAACTCAGACCAGCCACAGGATGAGGGTGTGTGGGAGCAAGGCACCCAGAGTGTTGGGGATCCTTATAGACAAGCTGGGGGAGGTGTAGTAAAGAAGTTTCCATTGTCTCACGGGTGGGCCTTCTTGTGAAGAGTATGTGATATAGTTAGTAGGTGCCATGTCCATTTAGTGACCTCTAAGAGCCCTATTCTTTGCTCTTCCAGCCACTCCCCAGCGAGGTACTCATTTACATATTCTTACTTTCCTCCATGGGAGAAGTCACAAGCTGAGTTCTCTCTCGGCGCTGCGCTGTGGCACTCTGGGGGAGGGCTCACACTCCTAAAGTGAAATCATTTTGCTTACGCTATGCGGTGTGTCCAGTTTGAATTGTTTTGTTTTGTTTTGTTCCAATGGTGTGCTGGGACCTCTCCCCTGGACTTCTGGACTTCTACAAAGACTCTCTGTCTGTCCACTGGTAATTGTCTAAACCAGTGCTCTCAGGACCATGGCCAAGAAGGGCTGGAATTGGTTCACAGGCTACTTTAGGGTCTACAGCCAGAATTGAGTTCCATATGCCCGTCACCCTACACAGCGATGTGTGACTCCTCCCAGGTCCTCGAGCATATGGCACTGATGACATAACCAAAGCCAAATTGAGCTGTGACTAAGTCCTTCGGGGTGTGGAGCTGTTTGCCATAGCCACAGTTAGCAAGTCAGCCACCTGGTTGTGGGCCTGCTTTATCAAAATGGCTCCCCTCATTCTTAGACTGCACCAGAGTTTCACAATCTCCTACCTAGGTACTTTTGTCCATGGATGGATGTGAAATTATTCTTGTTGTGGAGGATATGGGTGAGGAACATCTTATTCAGTCATCTTGCTGATTTCACTCCTGTTTTGATCTTTATTTTCTAGTTTCTTGAAGTGGGAGCTTAGATTACTAATTGGAGATCTTTTCTTTATTCTGTTGTAAATATTTTTTTTGTGATAAATTTCCCTGTGGGTACTGCTTTAGCTGCATTTCACAAACTTTGATCTGTTGTATGTTCATATTCATTTGGTTCTAAATGTTTATTTTTATTTCCTTTGAGAGTTCTCATTTGACCTCTGGGTTATTTGGTAGAGTACTGTTTTATTTACAACTGTTTTAGAGGATTTCTATTGTCTTTCCATTATTGACTTCTAGTGTGATTCTATTCTGGTCACAGAACATACTCCATAAATTCATTTTATATTTATTGAAAAGAATGGATATTATTCTTTTGTTGGCTGGAGTGTTCTACACATATCTGTTAGAGCCTATTGGTTGATCATATTTTTTTAATTCCTTTGTTTCCTCACTGATTTTCTGTCCCATTGTTCTCTAAATTGATGAGAGAAGTATTCAAATCCCAGGACATAATTGTGCATTTATTTATTTCTCTTTTAAATTATGTCTTTGCTACATATACTTATGAAGTTCTGATATTTAGTACATGAAAATGTAGGATTCTTACGTCATTTTGTCATATTTACTCTTTGTCATTATATAATATCTCTTTTGTCTGGCACATAAATTAGCTTTGAAGTCTACTTAATCTGATATTTATATAGGCACTCCTGCTTTACTCTTACTTTTTAAAAAAATAAATATTTGTATGGTATAATGCTTTTCATACTTTTGTTTTCAGTCTACCTACATCACTAAAGGTGAAGTGTATTTTTTACAGACAGCATATAATTTGATCATCCTTTTAAATTAACTTGACTTCCATTGGTGTACATTTACATCACTAACATCTAATGTAATGATTAATATATTAGTTTTATTTCTACAATTTCATTGTTCATTTTGTTTATTCATTTTGTTTCTTTCATCTGTTTTCCTTTTCTTGCTTTTGTATTGGTGAACTGAACTGATTTTAAAATCCATTATTATTTATCTATAGTATTTTTAAATACATATCACTGTATAGCTTGTTTTTAATAATTACTTTATTATAATATTCATATGCAACATATCACAGTCTACTGCTATAGACATTTTGCTACAATAAGGGTAGAAACTTCATTTCCATAGGTTCCTTTATTCCTCTCAATTTTTAAATGTAAAGTCATGACATAAATTGAGTACCGTGAATAATGATGTTATAATCTTTGCTTCAGTTGTAAGATATTATAAAAACTCATCAAAAGAAGGATAGTCCATTATGTGCTGTGCTGTGCTTAGTAATTCAGTCGTGTCCAACTCTTTGCAACCCCATGGAATTGTAGCCTGCCAGGCTCCTCTGTCCATGGGGATTCTCCAGACAAGAATATTGGAGTCGGTTGCCATGCTCTCCTCCAGGGGATCTTCCCAACCCAGGGATCAAACCCAGGTCTCCTGCACTGCAGGCGGATTCTTTACTGTCTGAGCCACTAGGGAAGCCCATACCTACCCCTATTTTTATCCATTCCTTTGTTTTTCTTTCCTCCTGAAGTCTCATCCTCTTCTTGTTCTAATTTCTTTTTTGTTAAGGAACTTCCTTGAGCTCTTTTTAAAGATTAGCTCTGCTGCTGCTGCTGCTAAGTCGCTACTGACACATTATTTTAGCTTTCCTTATTCTGAGATTATTCATTTATTATGGAAGAGTACTGATATAGAATTCATGATTCAGAGTTCTTTTCCTTCATCTCTTGAAAAAATGTACCACTTCCTTATGACTTGCTTGGTTTCCAAGGAAAAATGTGCTGTCATTTGAACTTTTGCTCTCCTATAGGTAACATTTTATTTCTTCCTAGTTTCTTTCAGGATGTTTTACTTAATTTTAGTCTTCAGAAGTTTAATTATGATGAGTTTTGTCATATAATATCTACTGTCATTATTAGTCTGAGTTCAACAAAGAAAGGGACTCAGACTACCATGGTCAGTCCCAGATATATAAGGGATGCTTGATAAAATGCCCTGAAAGAATGAATATCCCCAGGCACTTTGGTTATTACTGAATGTAAATTTGCTTTGAAGTATACTTGGAGATGAAACAGAAGCTTGGTGTATTTCTTAGGTTTCTGGGATTTAACGGCACATAGGTTATATACTGTTTCTTTTGGGTTACCTTTTAAAACTCTTTAAGAACATTTTTAAAAATTCATTCAGAGTTATTTAAAGTTATTTGTACCCTTATGTACTACATAAAACTATCATATCAATATATTTGGCGTCTTTTCATAGTAAGTTGTTCACTGTAATCAAAAATTTTAATAAGTTGATCAGCTCCAAATAAACACAGTTATGGGCATCATTGGAGCTCTGCTCTTTTAATAACTTATTAATTATCCTTAACTAATTGGCCTATAAAACTGTCTGAGTTGGTCAATTTTAAAATATTCCCTGTGCAATCAGAAGTGCAAAAATGATTATCTGTTTATTGGCAGGCAGGAAATTTTAATATCATACCTGTTTACTTTGAGAAAGCTGCTCTTGAGCAGGAAATCAATATTCGTCCATTCAGGTTTTTTTTTTTTCTTTTGATATTTGCTTGGCATTTGTCTTTGGTACCTGTGACTCTGATAAAGTTTTAAGTTTAAAGTCAGAATTCCTCCATTCAGTTTTACATGTATATTTGCCTACACCTTTGAGCTTTGTCCATGGTCTTTGCTACTACAAATCTGTTTGACATAATCTGAAACACATTTCCCAAATAGGTGAAAATTAAAGGGAGGCAAGGTAGATGCTACCAAAAACATGAGAAAGTGAGCAGATTTCATAACCTGTATGAGCCTTTAATGAGTGAAATTATCTTTCTTCTTTCGTGTTTGTTGTTGTTATTGTTGTTCAGTCACTCAGATGTGTCCATCTTTTTGCAACTCCCATGGATGGCAGCACCCCAGTCTTCCCTGTCCTTCACTATCTCCTGGAGTTTGCTCAGATTCACACCCCTTGAGTCGATGTTGCCATCCAACCACCTCATCCTCTGTCATCCCCTTCTCCTCCTGCCTTCAATCTTTCCCAGCATCAGGGTCTTTTCCAATGGAGTCAGCTCTTCGCATCAGGGGGCCAAAGTATTGGAGCTTCACCTTCAGCATCAGTCCTTCCAATGAACATTCAGGGTTGATTTCCTTTAAGATTGACTGGTTTAATCTCCTTGCTGTCCAAGGGACTCTCAAGAATCTTCTCCAGCACCACAGTTCAAAAGCATCAGCTCTTCAACACTCAGCGTTCTTTTTTTTTTTTTTGACTATACATTAAGCACATTTTTTTTCATTTATTTTTATTAGTTGGAGGCTAATTACTTTACAGTATTGTAGTGGTTTTTGTCATACATTGACCCTACATGCAAAACAGAAAAAGAGACACAGATGTACAGAACAGACTTTTGGACTCTGTGGGAGAAGGCGAGGGTGGGATGTTTCGAGAGAACAGCATCGAAACATGTATATTATCTATGGTGAAACAGATCACCAGCCCAGGTTGGATGCATGAGACAAGTGCTCGGGACTGGTGCACTGGGAAGACCCAGAGGGATCGGGTAGAGAGGGAGGTGGGAGGGGGGATCGGGATGGGGAATACATGTAAATCCATGGCTGATTCATGTCAATGTATGTCAGCGTTCTTTCTGATCCAACTCTCACATCCACACATGACTACTGGAAAAACCATAGCTTTGACTATAGAGACCTTTGTAGGCAAAGTGATGTCTCTTCCTTTTAAAGACAGTCTAGATTTGCCATGGCTTTGCTTCCAAGGAGCAAGCTTCTTTTAATTCTATTGCTGCAGTCAACCATCTGCAGTGATTTCAGAGCCCTAGAAAAGAAAGTCTATCAGTGTTTTTATTTTTTCCCCATCTATTTGCCTTGAAGTGATGGGACCAGATGCCATGGTCTTCGTTTTTTGAATATTGAGGTTTTTTTTTTTCAAGATGTTATTTCTTTTTTTCATTTATTTTTATTAGTTGGAGGCTAATTACTTTACAATATTGTAGTGGTTTTTGCCATACATTGACATGAATCAGCCATGGCTTTAGAATATGGAGTTTTAAGCCAGCTTTTTCACTCTCCTCTTTCCCCTTCATCAAGAGGCTCTTTAGCTTCTCTTCACTTTCTGCCATCGGGGTGTTGTCTTCTGCATGTCTGAGGTTATTGATATTTCTCCTGGCAGTCTTGATTCCAGCTTGTGCTTCATCCATCCTGGCAATTTGCATGATTTACTCTGCATATAAGTTAAATAAGCAGGGTAACAGTATACACCTTGACATACTCCTTTCCTAATTTTGAACCAGTCCATTTTTCCAGGTCTGGTTCTAACTTGACCTGAATACAGGTTTCTCAAGAGACAAGTAAGGTGGTCTGGTATTCCCATCTCTTTCAGAATTTTCCAAGTTTGTTGTGATCCACACAGTCAAAGGCTTTGCGATAGTCAGTGAAGCAGAAGTATATGTTTTTCTGGAATTCCCTTGCTTTTTCCATGATCCAATGGATGTTGGTAATTTGATCTCTGATTCCTCTGCCTTTTCTAAATCCAGCTTGTACATCTGGAAGTTCTCAGTTCACATACTGTTAAAGCCTAGCTTGAAGGATTTTGAGCGTTACCTTGCTAGCATGTGAAATGAGTTCAGTTGTGTAGTAGTCTGAACATTCTTTGCCATTGCCCTTCTTTGGATTGGAATGAAAACTAACCTTTTCCAGTCCTGTGGCCACTGCTGAGTCTTCCAAATTTGCTGGCATATTGAGTGTGACACTTTAACAGCATCATCTTTGAAATAGCTCAGCTGGAATTCCATCACCTCCACTAGCTGTGTTTATAGTAATGCTTCCTAAGGCTTAGTTGACTTCATATTCCTGGATATCTGGCTTTAGGTGAGTTGATCACACCATCGTGGTTATCTGGGTCATTAAGACCTTTTTGTACAGTTCTTTTGTGTATTCTTGCCACCTCTTCTTAACCTCTTCTGCTTCTGTTAGGTCCTTGCTACTTGAGATCTCTAGTCTTTCCCATTCTGTTGTTTTCCTCTATTTCTTTGCATTGTTCACTTAAGAAGGCTTTCTTATCTTTCCTTGCTATTCTTTGGAACTCTGCATTCAGATGGGTATATCTTTCCTTTTCTCCTTTGTTTTTTGCTTCTCTTCTTTTCCCAGCCATTTGTAAGGCCTCCTCAGACAACCATTTTTCCTTGTTGCATTTCTTTTTCTTGGGGAAGGTTTTGGTCACCACTTCCTGTACAATGTTATGAAACTCTGTCCATAGTTCTTCAGGCATTCTGTCTGTCAGATCTAATCCCTTGACTGTATTTGTCACTTCCACTGTATATCATATCAGATTTTATTTAGGTCATACCTGAATGGTCTAGTGGTTTTTCCTACTTTCTTCCATTTAAGTCTGAATTTGGTAATAAGGAATTCATGATCTGAGCCACAGTCAGTTCCCAGTCTTGTTTTTGCTGACTATATAGAATTTCTCCATCATTGGCTACAAAGAATATAATCATATTTTGGTATGGACCATTTGGTGATGTCCATGTGTAGTCTTCTCTTGTGTTATTGGAAGAGGGTGTTTGCTATGACCAGCGTGTTCTCTTGGCAAAACTCTGTTAGCCTTTGCTATGCTTCATTTTGTACTACAAGGCCAAACTTGCCTGTTACTCTAGGTATCTCTTGACTTCTTACTTTTGCATTCCAGTCCCCTATGATGAAAAGAACATCTTTTGGGGGGCCTTTAATGAGTAAAATTATGTTTATTCTTTCTTGTTTGAGGAAAATATATAATCCATAGAGTTCATAGTATCTGAACCATTATATTGTGTCCTTGTTGATTTTTTATAATATTATCTTGCATTTAATTTAATGAAAATGTAGGAACTATAGCATTTGAATTCAAGATAACATAAATTCCATCCTTCATTGCCTCATGTGATTGTTCTGGACAGATACAATTATATAATTTAGTCATTAGTTATAAGATATTATAATTTAAAAATCAGAAAATTTTGGATGATACTCATAAAGGAAAACACTCAATAAAGATATAAAATGAAATGTGTGAGTTTTCTAAAAGAATTTCATCACGATTATTACTATCTAAATTGAAAGATAAATCATTTTCATAAATGTAATTTGTCTCTAAATCTAATCGGAAGCTCTGCCTTCATTTAGATAGGTGGAGACATAGGCCAAGGCCCTTGGTTACCATCAGAAAGAAGGAAGAACAAGAACATGTTATATCCTATTGAATATCCACTTTAATTCAGAAACCAGTATGATTCATTCTTCCACTGTCTTGGGTAATGTCATCCCAGGTTGTGTATACTATGACCATAATAATGTTAGTATTTTACACTTATACTTAGCCTGATATTTTTCCATGATAAAAGGTCAGGATTATATCTATGTCTCACTTAGCCTTTTCAAAAAAAAAAAATTATGAGCTTAGTTCTTACTTTCTTGGTTCCCCTACATTTATTTAATTCTTCTCCATCCATTTGCAATAGATTTAGATCATTTCCTTATACTTTGACCTGGCCTTTGGAAAATATAAGATAATTGCAAAATCAATTTCTTCAGACTACTTTTCAGTTTATTTTTGTGTCTTTACCGGGTATCTTGATTTCTAAAGGTCTTTGACATAATTTTTTATGAATACATCCAGAAAATATATGACATATGTTTCACTCCCTAATACAATAAAATTTGTTCCCTAATGCCCTTGTATTTTTTTATAAGAAAAAAAAGGCAATTATGGCAGTATATTTGTATAGAGGAAGCAAAAGAGAAACAACCATTCTGATTCATTACAGTTATCTGCATTCATTTTTAATTAACATTACAAATGTTCTCTTAGATACTTTCTTTAAAATTAGAAGTATCCAGTATCTTTCATTCTGATATATTTCTGCAAGCATTAAGTTGTAAGAGAGTCTCAACAGAAATGTGAAATATACCTGCTTGTTTAGGTTTCAGTATATTTTCCTGGTAGATGAATGCATTTATCATAAGTAATTGTATTTGTCAAGTGCACTCACAATATGAAATAAATTTTGATTCTTATGTCCTGAGGTCTGACAATGTTCTTATATTGAGTAAATGACTTAAAGTTACTGAGAAATCTAAAAATGTCAAAATAATATTTTTTAACGTATAGCTTTTGATTTTGTTCGATTTTGGTTCTGAGGATATAATAATGCACACCTTATACTATGAACACAGGAGGTTTTCTTTTTTCGAGATTTAACAGAAAATTCTACAGGTTTGGGGTATATTTCAGTTATAGCTTAATGATTGAGGTTCCCTTAGGAGGCTGCAGTCACATGTTGGCAATATCCACAGCCATCTTAAGGTTTGATTGAGCTAGTTCATCAAGATGGTTAACATAACTAGAAGTTAATGCTAGTTATTATCTAATAGTGCAGCTGCTATTGGCTAATGGTGCCTACATGCAGTCTCTATGTAATGTGTGTCTCAAGTAGTTGCATTTTATATACAGTGACTGGTTTCCCACAGTGTGTAGTCCAAAAGAACTGCAGAGCATTTTCTGATATAGAACTAGAATTTATGCAGCTTTATTTAGCTACATTCTATTGGCTACAGGAGAATCACTGTGTTGATTTGATATGTGAAAGGGACTACCAGTCAGTCAGTTAAGTTGCTCAGTCGCGTCCGACTCTTTTTGACCTCATGGACTGCAGCACGCCAGGCTTCCCTGTCCATCACCAACTCCCGGAGCTTGCTCGTACTCATGTCCATCAAGTCAGTGATGCCATCTAACCATCTCATCCTCTGTTGTCCCCTTCTCCTCCTGCCTTCAATCTTTCCCAGCATTTTGGGGGACAATTGAAAACTAGCCCATGCCAGTTCTGTCTTTAAATTCATTTTAGTTGTCCCAATGCTCTACTATACTCCTGAATATATCCACTCTATGTTTCATCCCTGGGGCACTATACCTAAGTAGGTATTAGAAATCTCAGGTCATCCAGATGACCCTTGAAACTTGGGGGAGTGATGTGAGATAGACTGACCTAATCATATTTAGTACTTGACCAGCTTCCCCACAAACCAACTCAATGCTCAACATCTCCCTTTTCTCTCTCATCAAGTGTAAACTAAGTTCTGAAGAGAAATGACTCTGTGCCCTAGTGACTACACATTTTTCTTATTTGCTGGGCATGAGGAGAAGGGAAAAGAGAAGAACAAAAAGTGTGACAAACAATGAGATGGTAGCTATTCTATCTTCTAAATTAAATGCTCTCTAAAACGTAAGGCCCGCAGGAGAGGAGGAAAGAGAAAAAGGCTCAAGGAAGACTATTTTAAGGAGTACATGTCACTTTGTGTTTTCCTTATTTAAAGGACCAGAGTTTGTCTAGGATAATTTTAGGTATGATGATTCATACCTAAAAATTGCATTTTAAATACTTTGCATCCTCTAAAGAGTTAGGATAGACACATGATAGAGTTCAAAGTATCAGAACAGCTTATCTATTATTCTTAATGATATTGTTATCTTAAAAACTAAAAATAATGTGTTTCTAGTAAAAAGCTGTGTTTAGTCTGGGACAGTAATAAGCCCACTTTGGTGATTATTCATGATCATCATATTTTTCTTATTGCTTTGTTTGCCTTGCTAAAGAATAACACAGTAAACGCAACAGTAAATACACAATAGTAAATATTTGCTTCATTCCTACTAAATGTTTAGCAGAGTAACATTATTTAATTTTTCATACAACTACTTAGATATCACTGTCTCCAATTTACCAAAGACACACACACTGTGTGTGTTTCCAGTTTACCAAAGACACACACACACACACACACATCTTTACACAATCACATCAAAGAATGGGTAGTGTGTAGTGGGCACAGTGTCCATTTAGATAAGATACCCCAGCTCCTGTCTCCCCATCTCTGATCCCAACTCAACAGAAAATCTTTGGTCACATACCTGTCCCAGATTGGAGTCCTGTAAACCTCAGATTCAGGCCATTCTGAATGGTGGTAGGCTAACGAATATGTCAGACCCCTGAGTTATATTTTCAATATTAATAGCCCTGGGAAAGCTGATTAAAATTTTCTATTGCTTTATTTATTATGTATTTATTTTGTGACACTGCATGGCATATGGGATCTTAGTTCCCCAACCAGGGATCAAACCCATGCCTCCTGCATTGGAAGCACAGAGTCTTAACTACTGGACCACCAGGAAGTCCCCCCAAATCTCTATTCTTTTAGAAGGTTAAACCCGGCATTAACTTTGGCACATGTATCAGAATAGGTGCCCTACTGGGTAGTATAATGTAAGAAATGCCACATACAGAAAGGAATAATTACTGTAATTATCTGTCAACAATATGATTTGAAACTTTCTGATCAGAGGCTTACCTTTTTGTATATTTAACTTTCTTCCAGCTTCACTAAGGTATGATTGACAAATAAATGTTGTATATATTTAAGGTGAACAGTGTGATGATTAAATACAATATATACTGCGAAATGATTCTTCCAATCAAGTTAACCTGTTCAGCATGTCACATAGTTATCTTTTGGTGTGTGTGGTAAGAACACTAAAGAGCTATCTTAGCAGATTTCAACTATACAATGCATTATTAGCAACTATAGGCTCCATGCTATACATTTGATCTCTGGGATCTATTTATCTTATTAATATAGCTGAAAATTTGTACCCTTTAACCAATATTCCCTATTTCCTCTAACCCCTAGCCCTGACAACCATTGTTCTACTCTCCGCTTCTGTGAGTTCAACCTTTTTAGATTCTGTATTTAAGTGACCGTGTAAAATTTGTTTTTCCGTATCTGGCTTATTTTACTTAGTGTAATCTCCTCAGGCTTCATCTCTGTTGTCCCAAATGGCAAGAGTTCCATGTTTTTTATGGCTAAATATTACTCCATTTTGTATATATACCACATTTTCTTTGTTCATCTGTAGGCAGATACTTGGGCTATTTCCATATCTTGGCTATAGTGACTAATGCTATAATAACATGGGGGTGCAAATACATCTTTGAGATACTAATTTCACTTCCTTTAGATATATGCCTGTAAGTAGGATTGCTGGATCATATGGTAATTCAATTTTAGTTTTTTGAGGAAACTGCATCAAGTTTTCCATAATGTCTATACCAAATTTTAAATCCCACCAGCAATGTTAAGTGGTTTTCTTTACTCCACGTTCATGCTAACACTTATTTTTTGACTCTGTGATAGTAACAATCCTAACCGATATAAGGTGATATCCCATTGTGATTTTGATTTGCATTTCCCTGATGAATAGTGATATTGAGCACTTTTCATATACTTGTTGGCCATTTGTATGTCTTCCTTGGGAAAAGTATCTCTTGAGGTCCTCTGCCCATTTTTAATAGGGTTATTTGTGGGTTTTCTTGCTATTGAGTTCTGTGAGTTCCTTATATATTTTAGATAATATCCCCCATTAGATACATGATTTGCAAATATTTTCTCCCTGTCCAAAGGTCACCTTTTCATTTGATTGATTTCTTTTCCTTTGCTGTGCAGAAATTTTTTAGTGTGATATTGAAAGGTTGTTGCTGAACGATAAGATGCCGAGATTCTTGGCCTCCAGAGGAGACAAATTCAATCCGGGGCCAGAGACGAGGCTGGATTGCTCAGAGCTTTTGTGTAATGAAGTTTTATTAAAGTATAAAGGAGATAGAGAAAGCTTCTGATATAGGCATCAGAAGGGGGCAGAAAGAGTAACCCCCACCCCAAGCTAGTATTCAGCTGGATGTTACATAGTCACTAGCAGTCTGTTAATGAAAAGAAAGGAATGTCTTAAAACTCAGAATGGCACCAGGCCCCTCATCCATAAATTGCATTTTGTGATAATCTTGGCACCAGATGATTCATCCCAGGCCATAAAACAATTGACTTGAATCTTGTAGAACGGCAGATTACCATACAAATAGTTTCATTTACATAGATTAGGGGAACAATATCTGAGTATAACATACTGGCTTGTCAAGTAGGTTCTGAGCCATTTGGTGGAACTGACTTGAAGACAGAGTCTGGGGTAAATGCATAGCACATTAACATAGCTTAAGACAAACATTTCCATAAGAAAAATGTATTGGTTAACTCAAGGTTTGAGACTAGTTAGCTTCAGGTGAAACCAGGTGTCATGGCAACACAGTATTTTAAGAGAAACCTCCTTTTAAATTTGTATAGAGAAGGAAAAAAATATCGATAGTTTGTTTCCTCCTGCCGCTGAAGAGAGATAAAAATATCTGACACTTGCAGCCCACTTCCTCCATCTGGAGACCCCTGGCCTTCCTGCCTGTCACCCTCTCAATATAGTCCTATTGCTTATTTTTGCTCATGATTCCAGTGCTTTTGATGTCATATTAGAAAAGTCTTTTTCATGCTATTTTAAATAGGATTGTTTTCTTAATCTCTTTTTCAAATAGTTCATCGTTAGTGTATAGTAATGCAACTCATTTTTGTATGTTGGTTTTATATCCTGCAACTTTCCTGAATTCACTAATTATAAAGTTTTTTTTCTGGAATCATTGTACAAATAAAATCAAAGATAATGATCTTAGAGGAAAAGCTTTTAGTTTTTCAATGTTGAATATATTAGCTGTGGGCTTTTCATATGTGGCCTTTTTTATGTTGAAGCAATTTTTTTCTGTTCCTAGATTGTTGAGTGTTTTTATAATAAAGTGGTGTTGAATTTTGTCAGTTTTTTTCTTGCATATCTTGAGATGATCATGTGTTATTTTATCCTTCACTCTGTTAAAGTGGTTTATCATATTAATTAATTTTCTTATATGGAACTTTCTTCACATCCTATAGTTAAATCCTATTTATACATGGTAGTTGATCCTATTAACATGCCATTGAATTCCATTTGATAGCATTTGTTGAGGATTTTTGCATCTATATTCATCAGGGATATTTGCCAGTAGTTTTCTTTTCTTGTAGTGTCTTTTTCGGGCTTTGATATCAGGATAAATTAAGTTTGGAAGTATTTGGAAGAATTCCCTCCTCTTTAATATTTTGGAAGAGTTTGACATAGATTGATGTTAGTTCTTCTTTACATATTTGGTAGAATTCATCATCTGTTCCTGGGCGTTTCTTTGTTGGGAGGATTTTGATTACTGATTCAATGTTCTTAATATTTATATGTTCAGATTTTCTGTTTATTCATGATTTTGTCTTGGTAAATTCCTTTTTTTCTGGGGATTTATCTGTTTCCTCTCAGTTATACAGATTTTATGTATAATTGTTTATACCAGTCTCTTCTGTTCGTATATGATTTTATACATTTAAGTCTTATGTTTTTTCTTAGTCTAGCTAATTTTATTGATTTTGTTATTTTCAAAAAACTCTGACTCAGTTGATTTTTTTCTATTTTTCTTCTTTTGTCTCTTTGATTTCTGCTCTACTCTTTATTTCCTTCTTTCTGCTAACTTTGGGTTGGGTTTTTCTTCATTTTCTTGTTTCTTGAGAAATAGAATTAGATTGTTTGACTTCTTTCTTCTTTCTTTTTAATGTAGGCATTTATCAGTATAAATTTCCATCTTAGTAGTACTTTTGCTGCATTCCATAAGCAATGTTGTGTTTTCATTTTGTCTCAAGATATTTTATAACATCTTCTTGGTTCATTGGTTCAAGATTTCACTGGTTTTTTTTAATTAAAATTTAGTTGTTTAATTTCCATATATTTGTGTATTTTCCAGTTTTCCATCTGCTATTGAGATCTAGTTTCATTCTGCTATGGAGGAAAAAGACAACTAGTAAAATTTCAATCTTCTTAAATTTGTTCAGACTTGATTTGTGACCTAGCATGAAGTCTGTCCTTGAGAATATTCCATGTATACCTGAGAGGAATATGAATGCTGTTGCTATTGAGTGGAATGTTCTGTATATATTCGTTAGAATCATTTGTCTGTAGTGTTGCTCCTGTCTTCTTTTCTCTTATTGATCTTCTGTCTACGTTTTTATTCCATTCAATATTCCATTATTGAAAATGGGGTATTGAAATCTCCTATTATTATTGTATTGCTGTCTATTCCTCCCTTAAGTTCTGTCAATCTTTGGTCTATATGTTTAGATATTCTATTGTTGGGCATATATATAGCTATAATATGTATAATTGGTTTTTTGTTTTGGCAAGCTGATTGGATATAAAATCCTTCTTTGTCTTCTTGACAGTTTTTTATTAAGTCTACTTTGCCTCATAGAAGTAAGGTTAGGTGTGCTCTTTTGTTTATCATTTTCATGGAATATTCTTTCTTCCCTTTAACTTTCAGCCTATGTGTATCTTTAAACCCAAATTTAGTCTCTTGTAGACAGCACATACTTGGATCTTGTTTATTTATCCTATCAGCCACTGTCTCTTTTGAAGACAATTTAATTTATTAATATTTAAAGTAGTTAGTGTATGGAGGAACTTACCATTTTGTTTTTTTCTGTATGTCTTATAGCTCTTTTGTGCATCTTTTCTTATCTTGCTATCTTCCTTTGTGTTGTATTGTTTTTTTATAGTAATATACTTTGGTTCTTTTCTCATTTTCTTTCGGGTATCTTCTGTAAGTGTTTTCTTTGTGGTTACCATGGGACTTACATATCAATTTTAAGTTGATAACTTCAGTTGCATACACAATCTTTATACTTCTTTAGTGATGAACAAGTTACATGTTTTATATTGTGTTTCTTTTAATATTTTTTATAAATTGTTTTTTAACTTTTATGGCACAACTAAGTGATCTATGTACCACTGCTACAATATTTAGTTTTGTGTATTTTCTTTATATTTATTTTTGCAAGTGAACTTTATACTTTCAAATGCTTTTGTATTTCTATTTACTCTTTTCATTTCAACTTAAAGGACTCCCTTTAGCATGTCTTGTAAAGCAGATCTAATGTTAATTAACTCCCTCAGCTTTTCTTTGTCAGGGAAAGTATCTATTTCATTCTTGAAGGACTTTTTTTGCTAGTTATAGTGTTTTTGGTTGGCAGTTTGTTTTTCACCACTTTAAATATATCATTCCTCTCACTTCAGGCTTGCATGGTTTCTGCTGAGAAATCTGTTGGAAGTCTTACAAGAATTCCCTTGTATGTGATAAGTTCATTTTCTCTTGCTGTTTTCCAATCCTATTTT
This sequence comes from Cervus elaphus, assembly GCF_910594005.1. Taxonomy (NCBI): domain Eukaryota; kingdom Metazoa; phylum Chordata; class Mammalia; order Artiodactyla; family Cervidae; genus Cervus; species Cervus elaphus. The sequence goes on along the minus strand of NC_057848.1, from coordinate 138,857,669 downwards.
TGTCTGTAACTGTTGACATTTTAATTATGTGTCTCATTGTAGAGTTCTTTGATTTCATCCTATTTAGAGCCTTTTGTACTTCATTAATCTGATGTTCATTTTCTTCCCCAGATTTGGGAAGTTTGTGACCACTATTTCTAAAAATAAGCTTTCTGCTTCTATTTCTCTCTATTCCTTCTGAGACTCATAATGTGTATATTAGTCCTCTTGATATTATTGTGTAAGTCCCTTAAATTTTCTTCACTCTACTTCATTTACTTTTCTTTTTGCTCCTCTTCACATGACTTTTCTTCCAGTTCTCTCATTAGTTCTGCTGGATCAAACTGACCTCAACCCTTAGTAAATTTTTCAATTCAGTTTCTGCATTCTTCAGCTCCAAAATTTGTTTGGTCTTTTTAATATTTTCTGTCTTTTTGTTGAAATTCTCTTTTTGTTTATGCATTATTTTCCTGATGTTGTTGAACATCTTCATGACAATTATTTTGAATAATTTGCCAAGTAATTTCTATACCTCCACTTCTTTATGGTACATTTCTGGAGATCTATTTTCTTTCTTTAACAACATATTTTTTGTTTGTTTGTTTCTTCATTTTCTTTTTAACTTTGTGTTGGGATCGACACGTTTGGAAAGATAGCTGCCTCTTCCATTCTTTACAAACTGGCTTAATGCAGGGAAAGATCTTCACCAATCAGTGCAACTAGGGACTTTGGGAGCCTTTCAAATCTTTTCTGTTGAATATGTCTTTCTTAGCTCAGTTGGTAAAGAATCCACCTGCAATGTAGGAGACCCTGGTTCAATTCTTGGGTCAGGAAGATCCACTAAAACAGGGATAGGCCACCCACTCCAGTATTCTTGGGCTTCCCCTGTGGCTCAGCTGGTAAACAATCTGCCATCAGTTTGGGAGACCTGGGTTCAATCCCTGGGTTGGGAAGATCCCCTGGAGAAGGGAACAGTTACCCACTCCAGTATTCTGGCCTGAAGAATTCCATGGACTGTGTAGTCCATGGACTCGCAGAGTTGGCCCCGACTGAGTGACTTTCACTTTCACATGTCTTTCTGAACTTGTGTATGAAGATTACTAATTAGAGGGGCTTGCCAGTTTCTTTTTTCAGAAGTTTGTAATCTCTCGCTCCCTCTGGTGTCTGTCTTCTGTACTCTGAGCGCTCTGAAGCAGCAGCACATTACCCAGATTTTTTTTTTTCTCAGCAGCCTCTAGACATGTAGTTTGTCAGGTTCTCTCAATTCCATGAGACAAGCAAAACAAAAAGCAGAACCTTAAGCAGCCCACTAAAAAGCTAGAAATTTGAGTACGTGTTCCACTCTCCTTTTTCTGCACTTAGGGAGAGCCTTCTGAGTTATATCAGCTTCTGTCTGCCCTACCATAGGACCTCTGCAGCATCAGTACCCTGCCCAGTACTTTTGTGTTCTCAGAAACTACCATGCATCTAGTGTGTGTGAGGTCTCATCAGTACTTCAAGGTAGGCAAGACAGAAGTCAGTCCCCCAGCAGCTCCATACCCCCAATATCCAAATGTTGGGTGTCTAGTCTACTCTCCTCTTTTCCTTACCTGGGAGAAGTGGGACCTGAGAATCTCCTCCTAATCCTGTGGTACTGTGCTCAGGAGGGAGAAACTATGGTGAGAGCCTGCCACAAATTTTCCTAATAACTTCAGAGTAGCTGACTTTACACTCATCTGGAGGGCAGACGCTCTTAACTGGTTTCAGAATTTCTCACAGTGGAAATTGGTCTGCGTCTTTTTGAATCATTGTCTCCATGGAACTGATCTGGGGCTTTCTTTTCTGCCATCTTGGTGACATCACCCCTCTGCATAGTCTGTTTTATACGTTTCTTATTTGTTGGATCATGCATCATTGCCTAGCATTGGTAATAAAATGTTTTAAAACAGTAACAATCACATTGATCAATATGTTAATATTAATTAGTCCTTATCAGGTACTTTCCATATGCCAGGAAAGATAATAATCTTTATGGGGATTATCAGTTTAATAGAATGAAAACTGAGGTTCCAAAAGACTAAACTGGCTGAAGTCATGCTCCCACACACAGCTAGGATTTCGGTCTAGGTCATCTCTGTCCATAATCCACTTTCTCATACCACCTGCTGTGATACTCAATACACATTTACTGAAAGGATCCCAGAGTCACAACCTGAATCTCCCATGTCCTCTTTGATGTTTCACTGTTGGATCTATTCTAGGAAATTGTTCTTTACCTTCTGCCTGCATCTCCACCGTCAATTTGGATTTTCAGTTCTTCACAGCCTCCCATATACACGGTCTCCCTCCTGCTTTCCTCTACCAAGAAGTTCTTCAACTTCTTTCACAGTCTTTATCTCAAATGTAATCTACATTGACTTCAAGATGATAACTTGAATCTTAAATGTCACTCAGTTCTTTTCAGATCATAGCAGCTCATTTCCAGGCCCAAGAATTTTTAATGAACCTATAAAGTACTTACATCTCACTTAGCAAGTAGAAAACTGAAGAGAAGTAAGCAAATATCACATTAGAATAATAGTAAAAACAAGACTTTATGATAGCTGTTGTGGTCAGGCATTTTAGATATTGAGTTATTTACAAATAATTGAATTTCCATTTGGGACATTGAGTTCTTCCAGTTTTTATAGTAATAGCATTCTATTCATTGTACACTATAGAAATAAGATATGATTTTAAAAATCTTTAAGATTCCCTTTTTGTCACCCTGGGAAGAATGACACTCCAGTAATTTTTTAAATGCCCAATCACTGTTATTCTAAGCATTCCATATTGTAACAAGTATCAGACTCACGGCTGCATAGCACCATTAATGTTTAACTGTAGTCCTATGCAGCAAGATTATAAGCTAAGCCCTATCCCCAATTTTCATACAGAGAACAGGGTAATGATGAAGTTTTAAACATTGATAATATATTTTTGTTCCAGAAATCCTGAGTCATTCACGGCAAACTTCCTACCTGGCAGTGATCCTGAATTTTTTGTAAAACCTCAGATTGGAGAACTTCTTCCTAAAGGAACTCTCATCACTGTGGGTTTTATACCCACAATGTACAGCAGGAAATACAAAGCAACATTATCAATACAGGTGAGTTCTAGAAAGGTAATAGTCAAGGATATTTGATGTCACAAAAGTCATTAAATGACTTTGGGAAAAAAGTTTCACTCAATGATCAAAGGTAAAGAACAGCAACATTATCTTGCAAAAGTCAACATATTTCAACTGTTTTGCTTGTTTTAATTTCCTTTTGGTCAAAAGAGAAATTTTAATTGTGAAATATAACGCAAATGTTGTTATCATCAATGGAAATAGGAAATTGTTTCTTTTCCACACCGAGGAATTGTGGAAGAGATAAATAATGACTGTAAAGTGATTTGTATAGACATATTATTTCCTATAATAACCTATTCAAAGGCTTTGGGTTTCCCAAGTGGCTCAGAGGTAAAGAATCTGCCTGCAGTGCAGGAGATACAAAAGTTACAGGTTAAATCCCTGGGTTGGGAAGATCCCCGGAGTAGGAAATGGCAACCCGCTCCAGTATTCTTGCCTGGAAAATTCCCTGGACAAAGAAGCCTAGCAGGCTACAGTCCGTGGAGTTGCAAAGAGTCGGACACGAGTGAACACAACACCCCTTTATTCAAAGACTTCAGGTGATTTCCAATAGAGATTTTGAAACCTTTGATTTCAAAGGATAAAGGATAAGGTGTTAGGAAAATGTTAAGTTCTAAAATGAAGAAAATTAAACAGAAGATAAAATTTATTTTGAATTGAAACAAAATAGTGTGAAATGGGCCATTAATATAAAATAATGTTAAAGTGATCATTTTGTTAAAAGTTAAGGTAAATACAACTCTGAAAATTTATTCAGTAAGTAAAATTTCTCCATAAAATTCCCCATATCTGTCCTACTATGAACTTTTGGCTAAAGGTAACATTCAAGTTATTTTGGAAAAGATGTCTGTTACCACTGTCTTTTTTCAGTAGCACAGGCACAAGGGAATTGTAGTCATATTTCAAGACACAACTACTGATGCCAAAGTGACTACTATTCTGAATCAGACACTAATTAGGCAGCCCCACTGGCAGAAAAATGTGTTGTTACCATTTTAATGAATAGAGAAAAATATTGAATACTGCTTGAGAAGAGCATTTATTTTCATCTTTTTGAGACCCCTTACAACCCAGGTAATAAAAATATAAAGCATCTGGAGCCTTGCTGCTCATAACTATTTCCTGAGTTAATAATTGATTACTATTATCATGTTAATGTGCTTACTTCTTAAAATGATATTTTAAAGAGAGATTTGTGAATAAAATTATATGCAGTTTATAACATATGGTGGATATTTCTGAAATTAACTTAACACTTAGGAAGTTTTACCAACAAAATTCTGTTTCTGATTTCCCTGTGCAGACTTGACAATTAAATCACTAGCAGCAGAATTGAAGGGTTTCTGTGAAAGAATAAGTTTATATGGGATCAACTGAGAATATAACATTTTGATTTAGTGTAAGCAGTATGGTTTGATAAAGTATATATGGGGAAAATTGAGAAATCACTATTTTGATTTAAGAAATCATTGTTGATCCTATTTCTATTATGGAGAATTTAAAATATGTGCCAAAATGGAGAGAATACTTACTCTCTGTGCACTCCTCATCCCACATGAACTCTTATCATCTCAAGGCCAGTCCTGTTTCAAGTATGTTTCCACCCACTTCCTCACTTCCCATATTATTTTGAAGAAAATCCAAGATTTCCTATTACCTACAAATATTCTCTATCGATCTCTAAAAGATAAAAATCTTAACCATGATACCATTATCATATCTAAAAATTAATAATAATTCCTTAATACCAGTGCATACTAAATATCCATTTGAAAGTGAAAGTCACTCAGTCATGTCTGGCTCTTTGCGATCCCATGGACTATGCCATCTATGGAATTCTCCAGGCCAGAATACTGAAGTGGGTAACTTTTCCCTTCTCCAGGGGATCTTTCCAACCCGGGGATCGAACCAGGGTCTCCCACATTGCAGGCGGATTCTTTACCAACTGAGCTATCAGGGAAGCCCCTAAGTATCCATTTAGTGTTCAAATTTTCCGTTGACTCATACATCTCATATTTTTTCATTTAAATAAATAGTAAAGACGTAGAAATAGTAGGTAGAGTACTATGAATCCTTCTCCCAGCTCTCCCAGTGGTGACATCTTATATAGCTGTAGTAAAATATCAAAACAAAGATATTAACAAAATAATGTTAACTAGAAGAGACCCTACTCCATGTTTTGTGCTTTTCATATCCATTTGTGTGTCTGTTTGTGTATGTCTGGTTCTAGGCAATTGGAACCCATTTGTAGATGTATATACCTATAACCACAAGTGAGGTGGAAAACTCTTCCATCACAGCAGAGGAACTATGTCTTGCTAACTCTTTCAAGTCAAGTCCAACACTGTAATTCCCTCTCTACCCCTGGCAACTAGTAATCTTTTCTCCATCCCTATGATTTTGTGATTTCTAAAATAGTATATAAATGGAATCATGTGCAAGCTTTTGAGACAGGCATTTTATGCCCATAATGCCCTTGGTGTTCATAAATTGTATTACATATATCAAATCAATGATTTTGAAATCATGGTTCAAACACTGTCTGACTCCAAAACCCTGCTCTTAATGATAACAACATGATGTCTCACATGATAAATGTGAAGAATTTTAGAAGTTAACTCACTGTCTAAATGAAAATTGTTGTTTACATTATTATCATCTGTTTAAAACTGTTGTAAACACTAAGTCGACTAATTAATACTTGTAACATATGAAACATATAATTTTCATTGTGTTTAATTGGAAATTAAAAGTATTTTTAAGAACAGTTTAGTTAAATATTACCCTATACAAACTTCAACAACCATGTTAGCAAGCTTCATAAGTTCCCTTTCAATTAAACCATATTTAGATGAGTAAAAAGAGTCTTTTCTCCACTATTATACAGAGCATATAGCACTAGCTTTGAGAGACTGAAGTTAACTTAATCAAAGTGTTACAAAAAGCACTGTAACTCAGAGTGGACAGTCCATTCAGCTTCCATGGTGGACATGATGAATCTTAAATAGTTTATACAAACTTGTAAGAACTCTCAGAATTACCCAAGATAAAACATACAAGGATTGTACAAAAGAAATATGTATATGTAGAGAGGCCTAGGCATAGGCATAAATTACATATATTATTTTTAAGGGAATTGGCCATTATCATGAAATTGTGGGAAATGGTATTATATACATGTATCTTGGTTTGTATTTTCTCATAAGCAGATCCTAAAATAAGGATTCAAGTCCAAATAGCATATTTACCATGTGATCATAGGAAACAGATGTAGAGAAGCCAGGATATGAGACTCAGAAGGAATAGAAATCAATAAAGGGTGCATTTACCAAGGCAATTAGCAGAGAGGGCCCTGGGGATTTAACACCGTGGGCGTTCTCTGGGAAATCATGTGGAACCCATACCTTAGAATATTCACACTTGAGGGGGCCAGGAAGTTTGGAATGTTTATATACCACCTGTCGCTGTTCAATCATTGATTGAGGAATGTTCCCAAGGATTGTTAACTCCCTGACAGCAGAGAAGCCTTCTGAAGTTTCTAAAAAACTTCAAAGAGAAAAAAAAAAATTTTTTTTAATTAAAAAAAGATAATAATAGTAAAAATATATTTAGGAATTTCTCTGGAGCTGTTGTGGGCAGTGTGGGTTCACTTCAGTTTCAGATAGCTTCTTGTTCCAGCTTACACTTCTCAATATCTATAGGCCGCTTCTGGTGTAGTTGGTGTTAACTACAGGGATTTTAATCTGTTGCACCTGTCACTTCTAAAGTGGTTCCCTTTGTTTATTTGGCTTCTGTTTGCAGGTCTCTTCAGTGACCAATTTTCACCCTGACACAAGGTGGCGGAGGTGGTCTCTTGTTTAGGTTGGCTTGTTCAGTCGTGCAGTGTGGAGGGAGGGGCACTGCAGACAAATGTCACTGGCGTGTGTGGGGAGTGCTCGCAGTGTTCCGGCCACCCTGGGTTTGCCCCCACATAATTGTCAATTTGGCGTTCTTATGTAAGAGCACAGTGATTCTTTGACATATTAGTGACATGAAGGTATTCATTTACTTTCATATTATTTTCACTGTCGTTGTGCTCAGTCGTGTCCAACTCTTTGTGACCCCATGGACTGTAGCCCTCCAGGTTCCTCTGTCCATGGAATTATCCAGGCAAGAATACTCGAGTGGGTTGCCATTTCCTTCTCCAGGGGATCTTCCCAACCCTGGGATCAAATCTGGGTCACCTACATTGACAGGCAGATTCTTTACCAACTGTGACCCTTGGGGAAACCTAGGTAGAGGAATACCTTATCTATTTTATATATAGTGGTGTGTATATGTCAATCCCAACCTCCCAATTTATCCCTCCTTCCTGCCTTATCCCCTGGTAACCATAAGTTCATTCTGTACATTTGTCACTCTATTTCTGTTTTCTAAAGTTCAGTTGTACCATTTTTTAGATTTCCACATATAAGCGATATCATATATTTGTCTTTCTCTTTCTGACTCACTTCACTATATATGATAGTCTATAGCTGTATCCAGGTTGCTGCAGGTGGCATTATTTCATTCCATTTAATGCTAATCTACCATTGTATATATGTACCATGTCTTCTTTATCTGTTCATCTATTGATGAACATTTACGTTGCTTCCATGTTCTGGCTATTGTAAATAGTGCTGCAATGAACATTGGAATGCATGTATCTTTTCAAATTATGGTGTCCTTTGTGCATATGCCCAGGAATGAGATTGCTGGATCATATGGTAGCTCTTCTTTTAGTTTTTTAAGAAACCTCCACACTGTTCTCCACAGTGCATGTACCAATTTACATTTCCACCAACAGTATAGAAGGGTTCCCTTGCCTCCACACCCTCTCCAGTATTTATGTTTGTAGATATTTTGACAATGGCCATCCTGACCAGTGTATGGGCTTCCCAGTGGTGCTCATGGTAAAGAACCTGCCTGCCAATGCAGCAGACGTAAGAGACTAGGGTTCAATCCCTGGTCTCGGAAAGATCCCCTGGAAGAGGAAATGGCAACCCACTCCAGTGTTCCTGCCTGGGAAATTCAGTGGACAGAGGAACCTGGCAGGCTATAGTCCATGGGGCCACAAAGTGTCAGACACAACTGAAGACTTAGCATTCTGATCAGTGTAAGGTGATGCCTCACTGTAGTTTTGATTGGCCTTTCTCTAATTATTAGTGATGTTGAGCATCTTTTCATGTGCTTTTTTCTTCTTTGGAGAAATGTCTGTTTAGATCTTCTTCATATTTTTTGATTGGGTCATTTGGTTTTTTATAATGAGCTGCATGAGCTGTTTGTATATTTTAGAGATTAATCCCTTGTGGATTGCTTTGTTTGCAAATATTTTCTCCCATTCTGTGAGTTGTCTTTCATTTTGTTTACAGTTTCCTTTGCTAGGCAAAAGCTTGTAGATTTGATTAGGCCCCATTTGTTTATTTTTGTTTTTATTTTCATTACTGTAGGAGGTAGATCAAAAAAGATCTTGTTTTGATTTATGTAAAAGTGTTCTGCCTGTGTTTTGCTCTAAGAGTTTTATAGTATCTGACCTTACATCTAGGTCTGTAATTCATTTTGAGTGTATTTTTGTGTATCATGTTAAAGAATGTTTTATTTCCTTTCTTTTACATCAAGCTATCCAGTTTTCCCAGCACCACTTATCGAAGAGACTATCTTTTCTCCAATGTATACTCTTGCCTCCTTTGTCATAGATTAACTGACCAGAGGTGTGTGGATTTATTTCTGGACTTCCTATTCTGTTCTATTGATCTATGTTCCTGTTTTTTGTGCTACTACTGTACTGTTTTGATGACTGTAGCTTTGTTGTATAGTCTGAATTCAGAGAGCATGACTCCTTCAGCTCCATTTTTCTTTCTCAAGATTACTTTTGCTATTTGGAGTCTTTTGTGTGTCTATACAAATTATAAATTTTTTTGTTCTAATTCTGTGGAAAAAAATGCCCTTGGTAGTTTGATAGGGATTGCATTGAATCTGTAAATTGCTTTGGACAGTATAGTCATTTTCACAATATTGACTCTTCCAATCCAAGAACATGGTATCTCTCTCCATCTGTTTGTATCATCTTTGATTTCTTTCATCAGTATCATATAGTTTTCTGAGTACAGGTCTTTTGCCTCCTTAGGTAGGTTTATTCCTAGGTAGTTTATTCTTTTTGATATGATGGTAAATGGGATTTTTTCCTTAATTTATCTTTCTGATCTTTGGTTGTCAGTGTATAGGAATGCAAGAGATTTCTGTGTGTCACTTACTGCAAAATTACTTGAATCTTAATTGAAATGTATACAGTAACATTTAGGATTTAAAAGTGTATTTATAGGTAATTATTTTCAGATGGTCTTGTAGATATATTGGGCAAAAGATATACATGTAAAGATCTGTAGTTACATGTAGTTACCATGTGTATCCTTACATGTAGTTACCATGTGTATCACTAGGTTCTGAATGGGAGAGTACATCCCTTCACATAGCTCACTCCTGTGTACCCACTAAGCTCGGGCATTGATGCGGGTTCCTTCATGTAGCTTATACATTTGTACCCATAAGTGAGTCACTTATAAACATTCATAAGTGTTTATAAGTTTATAAGTGAGTCACTTGTAAACATTTACAACCACTTATGCACAATCACCAAAATGTAGCTATGTTTTTCAAATTGAACATCCTTATATGAAGTAAAATGTTATTTAACCCAGTTGTAGTATGGTTCTTGGTTTGTTCTGCTCAACAACAAAGCCAGACTCACTGATTCTGAATACTTAATTACTATGAACTTGGATAGAAGGGCCAGTTACAATTAAAACAGGACTGTTCCAGATGTGCAAGAAATTCCTGAATTTAACATTCATTGACAGATATCACATTACATCTTAAACCCTGATATGACTACAGTATTTTCTTGACCTGAACTTCTCTTGAGTGAGTTTTCTGAACATACATGATATAATTCTTATGTGAGGCAAAAGTCCTGGATAAACACAGGTGGCATTAGGAAACTCTGTAAGAGCAATGAGATTTAAGTATGAACATAAATGTGCAAAAGCTGCTAGACAACCTAATTCAGTATTGTCATTCTGTACAAAAATGCAGAAGAAATGAAGGATTTTTAAGTAAATTCCTGTGTAAGCTGTACTGACTTGGATTTAGATTTAGATTTTCATTAATGAGTTTGCACCATGCTCAGTAATTATAAGTAGTTATATTAATGATATACTTTCATAATCTTAAAAACAGAAGCTTGACATAATACCAGTTGGTTCTATAGCCATAGTGAAATTCCCTTAGATAAATCTTGCAGGGTATTATTTCCATTATATATAGTTCATGTTAAGTGATAGTCTCATGCAAACCAAATAGATGGCTTCACCCACAGGGCAGACCTCTAAGTGTGACTTTTTAGTGAATGTTTTTTAATTCATAAAGCCAAATGCATTCCTGAATTTATTTTCCACACTAATCATTTATTATCAGATTTGTGCCCTTAATGCACAAATGCAATTTCAGTTTTGTGTCCTTCCCATGCCTTACATGGAGAAGAGAGAAGGTGTTAGTTTGATAAGTATTTTCTCACATTTTTCTGAGTCCCTGGATATTGCATATAAAGTCTCTTCCTCTCTTTGTTTCTAGACAGCGGATATGTACTGGTTGTATGAGATCAATGGGTTACCTCAAGTTTCCGTACTGCCGGTGAATGTAAAAGCCAAAGTTGACGCTCGTAACAAGGTGTTTAACAAAAAGCCAGCTCATCGGCGTAATTTTCTCTATGAAAATGCTCAACTCACAAGAACAGGGGTATCCTCTACGATCAAGGGGGCTCCTTTGGTGTTGAAGAATAAATAAAAAATTGTTTTTCCCAAAATATCTCTTGGTCTTTAGTAGAGTTAAATATTTTTTAATGATGGTTATTTCATTTTTCAAATATTTCTGAGGAATACTATTTCAAGTATCAATATAATAGAGCTTCTGCATTCTATTTTAAAACTGACTAAATCTATTCTAAATGTTCTATTCTGTTGAACAAAGAATGTTCAAACTATCACATGATTGCACTCATCTCACACACTAGTAAAGTAATACTTAAAATTCTCCAAGCCAGGCTACAACAGTAGTGAACTGTGAACTTCCAGATGTTCAAGCTGGTTTTAGAAAAGGCAGAGGAACCAGAGATCAAATTGCCAACATCTGCTGGATCATCAAAAAAGCAAGAGAGTTCCAGAAAAACATCTACTTCTGCTTAATTGAATACACCAAAGCCTTTGACTGTGTGGATCACAACAAACTGTGAAAAATTCTTAAAGAAATGGGATTACCAGGCCACCTGACCTGCCTATTGAGAAATCTGTATGCAGGTCAAGAAGCAACAGTTACAACTGGACATGGAACAACAGACTGGTTCCAAATAGGAAAAGGAGTACTTCAAGGCTGTTTATTGTCACCCTGCTTATTTGACTTATATGCAGAGTACATCATGAGAAATGCTGGGCTGGAGGAAGCACAAGCTGGAGTCAAGATTGCTGGGAGAAATATCAATAACCTCAGATATGCAGATGACACCACCCTTATGGCAGAAAGCGAAGGAGAACTAAAGAGCCTCTTGTTGAAAGTGAAAGAGGAGAGTGAAAAAGTTGACTTAAAACTCAACATTCAGAAAACTAAGATCATGGCATCTGGTCCCATCACTTCATGGCAAATAGATGGGGAAACAATGGAAATAGTGACAGATTTTATTTTCGGGGGGCTCCAAAATCACTGCAGATTGTGACTGCAGCCATGAAATTAAAAGATGCTTGCTCCTTGGAAGAAAAGCTATGACCAAACTAGACAGCACATTAAAAAAGCAGAGACATTACTTTGCCAACAAAGGTCCGTCTAGTCAAAGCTACGGTTTTTCCAGTAGTCACGTATGGATGTGAGAGTTGAAATATAAAGAAAGCTGAGCACTGAAGAATTGATGCTTTTGAACTGTGGTGTTGGAGGAGACTCTTGAGAGTCCCTTGGACTGCGAGGAGATCAAACCAGTCAATCCTAAAAGAAATCAGTCCTGAATATTCATTGGAAGTGCTGATGCTGAAGCTGAAGCTCCAGTACTTTGGCCACCTGATGCAAAGAACAGACTCATTTGAAAAGACCCTGATGCTGGGAAAGATTGAAGGCAGGAGGAGAAGGAGACAACAGAGGATGAGATGGTTGGATGGCCTCAGCAACTCAATATACACGAGTTTTAGCAAGCTCCAGGAGTTGGTGATGGACAGGGAAGCCTGGTGTGCTGCAGTCCATGGGGTTGCAAAAAGTCGGACACAACTGAGTGACTGAACTGAACTGAAATCTATTCTCTGGATATTTTATACTTAATTTCTAAGTTATATATGTGTTATAAAATGAACTGGTTGTTCAAATAAACTAATATTGGAATTAGTTTAAAGTACAAGAGTACATTTGTAGTAAAATTGAAAAATGATTTCACCTTATAAATCCATGCACATAAGCATATGTATTCCATATGATCCTATATTGAATCTTAAAGTAATAAAGGTATATTTCAAAATGATCCAGAAAAAACGTTATTTTCTTAAAGGAGAATATGTTCTTTGATTCTTATCACTGAGGGGAAATATAATAATAAAGAGCCAACATGGACCATTGTTGGGCTTCCCAGGTGGTTCTAGTGGTAAAAAAAAAAAAAAAAAAAAAAACCTGCCTGCCAATGCAGGAGACATAAGAGACATGGTTTCCATCCCTGAGTTGGGAAGATCGCCTGGAGGAGGGCATGGCAGCCCATTCCAGTATTCTTGCCTGGAGAATCTCATGGACAGAGGAGTCTGGCAGGCTACAGTTCATAGAGTCACAAGGAGTCGGACAGGACTGAAGCAACTTAGCCCACACACATGCTTGCATGGACCATCTTTAAGACAACTTGACACAAAATGACTGCCTCTACCACAAGTCATTCATGTGATTTTAAGCAAGTCACCTTTGTGTGTCCTATTTCCTTTTGTGCAAAATAAAATAATTGTACTAGGAACAAGAGTTGGCACAGTATAGCTAAATCTAGTCTACCACCTGTTTTATGCAAATAATTCTTTTTACATTTTTGATTGGTTGAAAAAAATCAATAGAGGAATATTGAATAACAAGAAGATTACATCAAATTTAAATTTCATTGTCTATAAATAAAATTTTGGTGGAGCCACATTCTTTTTTTTATTTCTTGGCTGCCCTAGGTCTTAATTGCACACATGGGATCTTAGATCTTCTTTGTAGCATGCAAGGCCTTTAGTTGTGTCATGTGAGATCTAGTTCCCGACCAGGGATTGAGCCTGGGCCCCCTGCATTGGGAACATGGAGTCTTAACCACTGGACAACTAGTAAAGTCCCTCATTTTTTTATATATTGTCTGTAACTGCTTTTGTATTATAACAGTGAAAGGGAAAGAAGCCATATGCTGCAAAGTTTAAAATACTTACTATCTGATACTGTAAATAAAAATTTTAGCAATCTCTGTACTAGGCCAGGAGTGACCTCCAGGAACCACTGTCAGTGGATTGATCATAATTTCTTTGGATGGTATTAAGCAGAATTCTAGGGACACATCTATGAGATCAGTTAATCTTGTCTGCAGTTATTGAAGTAGAAGAGAGTGGAGGCTCACATACCTAGATTTGCCATCCTGGAAAGGACAAGAACTAAAATCCAATAAATTTCTAAAAGTCCTTCTTGTTCTATAGCCCTTGGAAGATGTCTCTTTGAGTATAGAGTCATAGATCATTTCTCTGTCCTTACCTCTGCTGTACTGTTGGATTATTTACATACTTAAATGCAGTAATGGGAGTGTGAATGAGAACCTGGAAGACATGTTATTATTTCATGCTGTGAATATTTCAAAAATGCTTAAAATTGCAATGCTACATTAAATGTTTCAGATTTAATCCTGGATGTTACCTTCTTCAGAAAAGGTATCTGCAGCTGGAAATGTTAGTGCAGACTATTATTTGCCCCAATGAAAATGTGGCAGAAGCAACTCAAGTAGACAAAACTGAATAGTGAATGAAATTCTAAAAATCTAAAGGTGTTGGGGGGATTTATGGGGAGGAAACTGTTGCTTTGTATACTTTAGATCATTTCTTAGTCCAGCAGTTGTAAATACCAGTGGCTTTTAAAATTCAAAGGGATTACCCACTCTCACTTCTACTCAACACAGTGTTGGAAGTTCTTGCCCTGCAATCATACAAAAAAAGAAAAAATAGGTATTCAAATTGAAAGAGAAGAGGTCAAGTTGTCACTGTTTGCAAATGGCATGATTATAGAGAATCCTAAAATCTCCACACAAAAATTATTACAACTAATAAATGAATTCAAGAAGGTAGCAGGATACAAGATTAGCCATCTACTTCTCTAGTTGTTTTTTCTTCATTTCATAGGCAATATTCTTCATTTGAAATGAATATTTCAAATCTTTCAAATGATAAGAAATATTTCAAATATTTCATTTGAAATGAAATATACTTCATTTCGTAGCCAATAAAAATAATGAAGTATACTTAATTTACAATGTGTTAATTTCTGCTGTACAGCGAAGTGATTCAGTTTTATGTATGTATACATTCTTTTATATATTCTTCTTCATTATTGTTTATCACATGATATTGAATATATTAATATTTCACTGTGCTATACAGTAGGATCTTGGGTGATGGTGGCTTTATAGAATGTCTTTGGGAGTGTCCTCTCCTCTTAGATCAGGTGGTTTTTGTCTTTTCTTTGGATGATGTAGTGTATCACGTTGATTGATTTGCATATTGTGACCCATCCTTGTGAATTTGGGATGAATCCCACTTGGTTGTGGTGTATGATTTTTTTGGTCTTGTTGGATTCAGTTTGGTAATAATTTGTGGGGAATTTTCACATCTATATATTAATGAAAGATATTGGACTGTAATTTTCTTTTTTGGTGGTGTCTTTGTCTGATTTTGGTATCAGGGTGATGGCGGCTTTGTGGAATGTCTTTAGGAGTGCCCCCTCCTCTTCAGTTGTTTTGGAAGATTTTGAGAAGGATCAGTGTAAGTTCTTTGTATGTTTGATAGAATATTGCCTGTGAAACCATCTGGTCCTGGACTTTTGTTTGTAGGGAGCTTTTAAATTACAGATTCTACTTTACATCTAGTGATCAATCTATTTAAATTATCTATTTCTTCTTCTTTTTTTAAATCTATTTCTTCTTGATTCAATTTTGGTGGGTGGTATGTTTCTAGAAACTTGTCTGTTTTTCTAGGTTGTCAAATTTGTTGGCATATAATTTTTCATAATATTCCCTTATGGTTTTTTGTATTTCTACAGTAGGATACAAGATTGATATACAGAAATCTGTTGTATTTCTTTAAAGTAATAATGAAGTACCACAAAAAGAAATTGAAAAAAAATCTTTTAAAATTACATCAAAATAAAATATCTAAGAATAAACATAACCAACAAGTTTAAAGACCTATATGCTGAAAACTATAAAACATTGATAAAAGAACTTGAAGGTAATTCAAAGAAATGGTAAGATATCCCATGCTCTGGGATTGGAAAAATTAATATTGTTAAAATGGTCATACTACCCAAGGCAAACTACAGATATAATGCAATCCCCATCAAAATACCCATGACATTTTTCACAGAAGTAGTAGAAAAAGTAATCCTAAAACTTATATGGAATAATAAAAGACACAGTGTTGCCAAAGCAAACCTGAAGAAAAAGAACAAAAAGCTAGAGGTAAAACCCTTCCAGACTTCATATAAGACTACAAAGCAAAAACTAATCAAAACAGCATGGTATTGGCACAAATATATAGGTCAATGGAATACACCAGAGAGCCCAGAAACAAACCCACACACCTATGATCAATTAACCTATGACAATGGAGATAAGACAGAAAAAGAGACACAGATGTACAGAACAGACTTTTGGACTCTGTGGGAGAAGGCGAGGGTCGGATGTTTTGAGAGAACAGCATTGAAACATGTATATTATCTGGGGTGAAACAGATCACCAGCCCAGGTTGGATGCATGAGACAAGTGCTCGGGCCTGGTGCACTGGGAAGACCCAGAGGGATCGGGTAGAGAGGGAGGTGGGAGGGGGGATCGGGATGGGGAATACATGTAAATCCATGGCTGATTCATGTCAATGTATGACAAAAACCACTACAATATGTAAAGTAATTAGCCTCCAACTAATAAAAATAAATGAAAAAAAAAAAGAATATCCAATGGAGTAAAGACAGTCTCTTCAGCAAGTGATGTTGGGAAAGCTGGACAGCTGCTTGTAAATCATTGAAATTAGAACACTTTCTCACACCATACACAAAAACTCAAAATGGTTTAAAGTCCTAAATACAAGACATATGTGCATTCTCAGTTGTGTCCAACCTTTTGCAACTCCCATGGACTATAGCCTGCCAGGCTCCTCTGTCCATGGAATTTTCCAGGCAAGAATACTGGGGTGGAGTGCCATTTTCTTCTCCTGGGGATCTTCCCAACCCAGGAATCGAACCCATGTCTTCTGCATATCCTGCATTGGTAGGCAGATTCTTTACCACAGAGCCACCTGGGAAGCCCAAATGTAAGACTTAACACCATAGAACTCCTAGAGAAGAACATAGGTCAAACATAAGCAAAATTTTCTCCAAAATAAATTATAGCAGTATTTTCTTAGATCACTCTCCCAAGGCAAATGCAGTAAAAGCAAAAATAAACAAATGAGAAGTATTCACATTTAAAAGCTTTTAGGCAGCAAAGGAAACCATCAACAAAAGGAAAAGACAAACCATCAACAAAAGGAGAAGAGGGCATCAGAGGATGAGATGACTGGATGGCATCACTGATGCAATGGACATGAACTTGGGCGAACTCCAGGAGATGGTGAGGGACAGGGAGGCCTGGCGTGCTGCAGTTCATGGGGTCGCAAAGACTGAACAACAGCAACTATATATGCACATATATGTATACACACACACACACACACAATGAAATATTACCCAGCCATAAGAATGAATTAAATATTGCTATTTGCAGCAACACGGATGTTCCTAGAGAATATTTTACTTTGTGAAGTAAGTCAGAGAAAGACATACTATATGATATCACTTATATGTGGAATCTAAAAAAAATAGTACATACAAAGCAGAAACAGACTCATAGACATAGAACACAAACTCACAGATGTAGAACACAAATTATGCTCACCAAAGGGGAGAGGGAGGGTGGAAAAATAAGTATGGAATTAAAGAAAACAAACTTACTTTACATAAAATAGATAAGCAACAAGGACCTACCTTGTAGCTCAGGGAACTATATTCAATACTTATAATTACCTATGATGGAATATAATCAGAAAAAAATAATTGAATCACTATGCTGTACACCTAAAACTATCACAGTATTATAAATCAACTATGCTTCAATTTAAAAAAAATCAAAGGGCACCAAATCAATTCAAAGACTAGAACAGTTACATGCGATTTAAGGGGAGTAACCGGATATAGAGCTAACAATGTCCACACATTTCTTTCTTAACTCTAGAGGACACAAAACATGCTGCTGATATTTGTAGCTTCATATTTAAAAATAAATCTTAAAGAAAATTAAAAGGTTTTACTTGGAGCCTCTTGATCACAGTTTGCTCATTAGTATGTGAATTTTCTGAGGAACAGAATGTAAGAGTTTTCTGAGATTCTGAAAGTTCCATATGAAGTTGACAGTGTACTGTATATTTTAAAATATACATATGCTGATTTGAAATTTGTAGGTTCTGTGAACGTTGTCCAAGTTGCTCAGTCACTCAGTCCTGTCTAACTCTTTGTGACCCCATGGACTGTAGCCTACCAGGCTCCTCCATCCATGGGATTTTCCAGGCAAGAGTACTGGAGTGGGTTGCCATTTGCTTCTCCAGGGGATCATCCCAACACAGGGGTCGAACCCCGGTCTCCCGCATTCCAGGCAGACGCCTTACCCTCTGAGCCACCAGGGAAGCCCAAGTATCTACCAATTCCCTTGTGTGTTTATGCCCTACTTAAGAAACACATGCTCCAAGCTAGATCCTGTACTGAATTCTGAGATATGAAAACAAATAAGAAACACATGCTCCAAGCTAGATCCTGTACTGAATTCTGAGATATGAAAACAAATGAGTGCTGATCAGAACTTTCTGCACGTTCTCCCTGACTGGTGAGGAAGACAGGTGTAAGCAGGTAGTTTCCAGACCACATGGAAAATGCTGTGATTGAGACTTTGGTATAGAAACAGAGGTGGGGACCTGGCTGGGAAGTAAGAAAAGACTTCACAGAAGATATTGCATTTGACCAGGATATTAAGAGAGTTGGAGTCTCCAGATATAGAAGAGGAGTGTGACCTCTCAGACTAGGAGGAGGGACAATTGCCAAAGTATAAAAAATGTGACAGTACATAACATGTCCAGGAGTACGCACTGGTTGGAACTCAGGATTAGTGGGTTGGGGATTGATAGAAAATGTGTGAACAAATGGGAGTGGGAACACATTTGCAGCGCAGGACTACATGGAGTCAAGGGGTAGGAAGATGGGTTCAAATCTGAATAGACTAGTTTAGGTAAATAAAGGAGATTTATTTTGAAATGGCCAGTTAGCAGGTAAATATATTTGTATGGAACTTATAACATGGGTTTGATTCTGATGTAACTTTTGTGACTTACTGGTATAAGTAAAAAGCAAAGCATGATTATGCTTATAGAAAGCTTATAAAAGCTTTCTGGTGGTTCTTAGTTAATTGTCTCAGTTGATTGCCAAAAATGCAGTTGCAGGGTTCACTCTCCTTATTTTTCTGGGTCATTATTTGAGGCTAAATGCAAGATTCTACACTTTAAGTGTGCTTAGGTGTTTCTGATGTTCACACGTTAAGACAAAATATTCAGTAAGAGAAGAGTGCCATTGATACGACTCTAAAAAACAAACATTTAAAGAGTAGCAAGCAGAGAGAAAAGGCAGTGGTATAAACTGAGAAGTTGGTTAAAGAGAGAAATGTCTAGATCTTACTTCTGACATTGGGGTATACAAGCCATGGATCTTGTCCCCACTGACCCAACCAATCATATAGCAAGGAATAGTTCCTGGAGAACAGACTGGACAATATAGGGTATTTACGCTGGGAAGGAAAGGCTTAAGCAGGCATTGTGAGGAACCTGGGGAAGTTTTGAGTCCTGTCCAACCATCTTGTAAACAAAACACATCATTGAAACATACAAACAAGGAGAAAAAACAATGTCATTCATTTAGGGTCTTTCTTCTAATAATAATCAAGGACTGTAAGGGTTAAAGTGAAGTCGCTCAGTGGTGTCCGACTCTTTGCGATTCCATGGACTGTAGCCTACCAGGTTCTCTGTCCATGGGGTTTTTCCAGGCAAGAGTATTGGAGTGGGTTGAAATTTCCTTCTCCAGGGGATCTTCCTGACCCAGGGATCGACCCCTGCATTGCAAGCAGACACTTTACCCTCTGAGCCACCAGGGAAGCCCCTCTGTAGGGGTTAGTTTGTTAGTTTGTGGCAATTTCTTTTAGTCTTTTTATTTCTAGAAATGTCTACGTTTTGCCTTTACTTTGGAATTATACTTTCTCTGGGCATAGAATTCTAAGTTTAAAATTATTTTCCCCTCAGCACTTTGAAGCTATTATCCCATCTTTTATGGGCCTTTCTTGTTGATGAAAAATCTGTTGTATGTCAAGTTTACCTAAAAGATAAGCTGACATTTAGCTTCTAAGGTTTTTTTCCTTTCATTCTTTATTTCCTGAACATTTCTTTATTACATATCTAGCAATGGGTCTATTATGTTATTTTATTCTTATTATTCTGCTTGGTACTCAAAGTGTGCTATCATTTTGAATACTTATATCTCTCTTCAATGTTAGAAAATTCTCAGCTAATATCAGATATTCCTTCTCTTCCTTGCCTGCATTCTCTATTTTGGAAAGAGATCCCGAGAGTGTAGGGCCTGAAGCATGAATGTAAAGGATCTCAGTGGATCTTGTGGGGATATTTACAGCTTGTGCATTGATTTTACCTCTTTTTATCTCTTTACTGTGTGGTAGATGAAGTGTTCAGTGCTATCTTCCAAGTCAGTAATAGTCTTTTCAATAGTGTTCTATTTAGAGTTTATCCTGTCTTTTGATTTTATTGTTTATTTTGATGATATTTTGTATTTCCCATATTTCAGTTTTTCTTATATTCACCTTTTAAATACATGTAACTTCTGGTTTAATGTCTTCTTATTCATTCTTTAATAAGACTTTATCTCTGAGTATCCTAGCCATGCATACTGTATAGCATTTGTCAACATAGTCAATAAAATTAACATCGTGAGTATATAATTCCTGTTCTGATGTTTGTCTTGTTAGTTGTCTTTCTCAGCATTAGGTCTCTTCATGGATTTTTATTTTTTAAAAAGTTTTTGGCCATGCCGCATGGCATGTGGGATCTTAGTTCCCTGACCAGGGATCAAACCTGTGCTCCCTGCATTGGAAGTGCAGATTCTAAACCACTGGACCACCAGGGAAGTCCCTCTTCATGCATTTTAGAATGGTAGATCACAGACCTATCTAAAGGGAATATATATTTTTTGACTTACTTTGCATTGTTTTCTCTTTCTTTCACTCTCTCAGCTCTTTCCTCGCTGACAAGACCTTATGAGGCTACTTCCAGGAATGTCCTAGGTCTCTCAGTTGACAAGTAGCTCTCATAATGAAGGCTTGGGCCTCCTCCCTGGTGGGATATGAAAGAAATACAGAACTGATTAGTGAGCCTCAGGCAGCTCTGGTTACACTGCCTGCTGCTCTGTAGAAATTGCAGCCTCAGGCAGCAGTTTCCAGCATTTTTTCACCCTACCTTTAGAAATCATAGCCCCTGGATTTAAGCAGTGAAGCCAACTCCTTTTCTCCATTTCACATGAAAAATCTCTAGTCCTTCTTATCCCAAAGAGGTAAACTGCCTGATTTGGAATATAGACCATCAGCTCCATTAACTACTCCACCTTTCTATATTGTCTTTTGTATATGAAAACGTCTATCTTGTCTTGTTGTTTAGTAGCTGGTTCCAACTCTTTGCAACCCCGTGGACTGTAACCTGGCAGGCTCCTCTGTCCTTAGAATTTCCCAGGCAATAATACTAGAGTGGGTAGCCATTCCCTTCTCCAGGGGAAGTCTCTTTGATTCTTATTTGCATTTTATATCCATGATTGTGAAATTTTTAGAGCCAAAGTGTATACATCAAAAAAGGAACACAGAGTACCTTTTTCCTAGTGTCTCTGGGTTATTTTTAACTACACATTTTATTAGAGTGTTGGAAATAGAATTAATAAAGGAAATCCAATCACTTTAAGTAGAAATAGCTATGGAATTTCTAGAGATTTAATTATATAGATTATAATCCGTTACTAAAGTTTTATGTTTTTTTCCTCTATTTCAGGAAATACTTAGCTTTATAAAGAGTTATGTAAAACTTTGCAGTTCAATCAACTAGTGAAGGATATTGGAACTGGTTCTTTCTCATCAGCTATCAGCTGAAAAAAGCCTTGGTCTCTACATTTTAGGATTAGATAAGTAATTTTTATGCTTTTTCTCTGCCAGAGTTAGCATATTCTCAGTGAATACATATCAGATTGTTGGATCTTTATATCTTTACTTATTAATTAACATGTTCCTGAGTAAAACTCTGAAGTACTCTCTGTTGTTAAGCTTTAACACACTGTGTTTTACCCAGTTTTTAAATGAAGGCCATATCTTTTTAAAATTATATCTGCAAGGAAATAATTCTTTCCTCTTACAAGAAACACTTTACTAAAGTGAAACATTAGCCAGTGGTTTCATCTGTCAAGCAGCATTCACTATATCGACAGGTTAACAATTAATTATTCAAGTGAACTAAGATTATATTAGGGGCTTCCAAGGTGGTTCAGTGGATAAAGAATCTGCCTGCAATGCAGGAGTCGCAGGAACCACGGGTTCAATCCCTAGGTCAGGAAGATCCCCTGGAGGGGGGTTTGGCAACCCACAACAGTGTTCTTGCCTGGAGAACCCCGTGGACAGGGGAGCCTGGCAGGCTACAGTACATGGGGTCGCAAAGGGTCAGACATGACTAAAGCAACTGAGCAGGCATGCACACAAGACTATATTAATGAATTGTTAATTCACTCTTCTGGATTGCAGCTGAGAAGTTTCCCTAATACACCTCAGGTCACTGACCACATGAACCCCAAGTCTCCAGGCAGCCAGCAGGGTCCTGCTCCCTTTGTGTTTCCATCTGCTTAGATTCCAAGCGGGGTGAGTCTGAATCAGTTTGTCTGTTGCTGACCTTCCTCCATGATCTGGCTGAGGATATTGCACCATCTTTTCCAATGCTGTTTTTTCTCTTCTCAGCATAAATCAGATCTCCCTCAGTGTTCCAGCCATATTCACACTCTGCAGCCTGACTCAGCCAGGTCCACATCAGACCTGAAGCTTTCTCATGGCTCCTTGTCTTTCTCTCTCTTATTTTTGCCAACCTTTGCCAGCTACTGAGCTCTCCTGAGCTCATCATGCCAGCCCTGAAGATGGGCATTTGGCAATTTATGTCCTATGCTTCTGTCTTATGTTGCATCCCCAAGAAGAAAAAATTTTATATGGTATTTTAGGACAGGAAGTCTATTTGGGAGTTAGCACCATTAGAGGAGTGAGAAAGTGAGTGAGACCAAATGTGAAAGTGGAGGAAGCAAAAAAAAAAAAAAAATGATGAATTACTAGCAGATTTGTTCTGTGTTCAGATGGGATTCCCTGCAGTCCAGGATCGAAGAATATGCCTCAGAGGTATCCTCCTGATTTCTCAGAGGGTAGTTGGGTCCATGGTTTTCTCCCTAGTTCTCATTTGTCATTGCTAAGGGCTACTCTGTGGGCTTCCCAGGTGGCTCAGTGGTAAAAAAAAAAAAAAAAAAAATCAATCCACCTGCCAATTCAAGAAACACAGGATGGTTGATTCTGTCCCTGGGTTGGGAAGATCTCCTAGAGAAGAAAATGGCAATCCACTCCAGTATTCTTACCTGGGAAATCCCATGGACAGATGAACCTGGTGGGTTGCAGTCCATGGGGTTGCAGAGTCAGACACGACTGAGCAACTGAGTATGCACACACAAGGGCTGCTCCAGAGGAAAATTTACTAAGTGCATTAATTCACATGTGTATGAAAGAAAGCCCTCAGGCAGAAATTTGCAGTGGATCAGGGCTGTTGTACTAGCCAGTGAGTGCTGGAAGAATATAGGAGAGGTACTACAGGAACCGATGAATCGCTCCCATCCTCTAATACTTATGTAGTAACTGTTGATATATGTATCACAGAGAGGTGAGGGCATCCCCACTATAGGCATATGCTGTCCAGTCAGTGGTATTTGTGAGACCCCACCCAAGAAGGGGCTCATCCAAAGTTACCTGCTTCACTCGCGCCTATGGTTCTCTCTTACCAATAGCTTCATCTCTTTCAAAAGACAAATGTCACTGGTATCTAGATTTAAGTCCCCAGTATCCATATTCATCCTCCCACATCACCCCACAATCTATTGCAAAAATAGCATGGACTTCACCTGGGAAAAGCCATCAGATTCTTTCCCTAGGAATTTGGCATCGGGACGGGAGAAACTCTTTTGATCTTGATCTTTCAGTTAGGTAAATTTGGGAGCCAAGTATAACAATGTCTATAGCAGACAAAACATCAGTAAGGCCCAACTTCAGGTAGAAAAATAAAATAAATGTGCAGAGAGAAACAAACTGGAGCTGCTATGATGTATCTTGCTTACTAATACCATTCACTGACTTGTTCATACCACTGGGGAAGTCCGTCTATAAGATTTATCCTTGGGTTATACCTAAATCCTGATGGGGGAAGGCAATGGCACCCCACTCCAGTACTCTTTTGCCTGGAGAGCCCCATGGACGGAGGAGCCTAGTAGGCCTCAGTCCATGGGGTCGCTAGGAGTCGGACACGACCGAGCAACTTCACTTTCTCTTTTCACTTTCATGCATTGGAGAAGGAAATAGCAACCCACTCCAGTGTTCTTGCCTGGAGAATCCCAGGGACGGAGGAGCCTGGTGGGCTGCCGTCTATGGGGTCGCACAGAGTCGGCCACGACTGAAGCGACTTGGCAGCATACCTAAATCCTGATAGATCCTTTATACTTAAACTTCAGGTGCTAATTCTTTACTCTGAGTGTGTTTGCCAAATGGATTTCCTTCTGGATCTATTAAAAGAGAAAGCACAGGAACAGTGACGTATGGAATAAGGGATATAGAATGTTGACGTCCTCCACAATTTACCAAGGTCAGACTAAGGTGGGATAAGGGAGATGAGGTATATAACCAGATATAGAGATTAAATAAATCTATGGGAAAGTGTGTTAGTTGTTCAGTTGTGTCCGACTCTTTGTGACCCCATGGACTGTAGCCCGCTAGGTTCCTCTGTTCATGGAATTCTCCAGGCAAGAGTACTGGAGTAGGCAGCCATTCCCTCCTCCAGGGGCTCTTCCCAACCCGGGGATTGAACCTGGGTCTCCTGCACTGCAGACAGACTCTTTACCAACTGAACCATAACTTATTTGTTTATCTGAGTCAAGTACATTTTTTTTTTCATTTTAACATTCTTGTGTGGTAAAAGACACAAGGTTTACTATTTTAACCATTAAGTTTACAGTTTAGTGGCATAAACTATATTGACATTGTTCAACTATTAACTCTACCTAGCCCAGAATACTTTTCATCTTTCCAAACTAAAACTATTGAGTTGGCCAAAAAGTTCAATCAGATTCCCAGTACATACCCTTTAAACAATAACTCCCTATTCTCCCCTCCCTTCAGCCCCTGGCAACCACCATTATACTTTCTATCTCTGTGAATTTGACTACTTTAGAGACCTCAGATAAGCAGAGTCATACAAAATTTGTCCTTTTATGGCTAGCTTATTTCACTTAGCCTAGTATCCTCAATGTTCATCCTTATTGTAGCATATGACAGAATTTCCTTCTTTTTATAGCTGAACAATATTCCACTGTGTGTGTATGTGTGTATACATATGCCCCATCTCATTTATCCCTTTATCCACTAATGAACACTTGGGTTGCTTCCACCTTTTGACTGTTGTGAATAATGCTGCCGTGAAAATGGGTATACACAGTCAGAATGGGCATCATTAAAATGTCTACAAATAACAAATAAAATGTTGGAGAGGGTGTGGAGAAAAGGGAACCCTCCTACACTGTTGGTGGGAATGTAAATTGGTAGTCAATATAAATGTAAATTGGGCTTCCTGGGTGGCTCAGCTGGTAAAGAAACTGCCTGAGATGCAGGAGACATGGGTTCAATCCCTGGGTCAGGAAGATCCCCTGGAGAAGGAAATGGCAACTCACTCCAGTATTCTCACCACAGAAATCCTATGGACAGAGGAGCCTAGTAGGCTACAGTCCATGGGTTTTCGAAGAGTCAGACATGAATGAGCATACATGCATAATCAACACATAGCCAATATGGGAAACAGTATGGAGGATCCTTAAAAAGTTAAAAATAGAGTTGCCATATAATCCAGCAATCCCACTCCTGGGCATATATCCAGACAAAACTATAATTCGAAGCAACCTTACTTTGTCCATCAACAGAGGAATGGATAAAGAATATGTGGTGTATACAATGGAATGCTACTCAACCATAAAAAGAATGAATGATGCCATTTTCAGCAACACGGATGGACCTAGTTATTATCATACTAAGTGAAATAAGTCTGACAGAGAAAGACAAATATCATATGACATCACATATGTGGAATCTAAAATACGACACAAATGAACATACCTATAAAAGAGAAACAGACTCATACACATAGGGAATATACCTATAGTTACCCAAGGGAAAAGGGGTGAGGTAAGGATAAATTAGGAGTTTGGGATTAACAAATACACACTACTATATATATAAATAGATTAACAACAAGGTACTACTGTATAACACAAGAAACTATATTCAACATTTTGTAATAAAACTTAATGGAAAAAATTCACATGTAACTGAATCACTTTGCTATATACAAGATACTAATACAACATGGTAAATCAGTTACACTTCAATTAAAAAAAAAAAGAAAATGGGTGTACAGATATGTGTTTGAGTCCTTAATTTCAGTTAATGGGTGCATACCTGGCCACAGGACTGGAAAAGGTCAGTTTTCATTCCAGTCCCAAAGAAAGGCAATGCCAAAGAATGTTCAAACTACTGCACAATTGCACTCATCTCACACACTAGTAAAGTAATGCTCAAATTTCTCCAAGCTAGGCTTCAACTGTATGTGAACCGTGAACTTCCAGATGTTCAAGCTGGTTTTAGAAAAGGCAGGGAACCAGAGATCAAATTGCCAACATCCGTTGGATCATCGAAAAGCAAGTGAGTTCCAGAAAAACATCTAATTCTGCTTTATTGACTATGCCAAAGCCTTTGACTGTGTGGATCAAAATAACTGTGGAAAATTCTTCAAGAGATGGGAATACCAGACCACCTGACCTGCCTCTTGAGAAACCTGTATGCAGGTCAGGAAGCAACAATTAGGACTAGACATGCAATAACAGACTGGTTCCAAATAGGAAAAGGAGTACGTCAAGGCTGTATGTTGTCACCCTGCTTATTTAACTTATATGCAGAGTACATCATGAGAAACGCTGGGCTGGAGAAAGCACAAGCTGGAATCAAGATTGCCAGGAGAAATATCAATAACCTCAGATATGCAGACGACACCACCCTTATGGCAGAAAGTGAAAAAGAACTAAAGAGCCTCTTGATGAAAGTGAAAGAGGAGAGTGAAAAAGTTGGCTTAAAGTTCAACATTCAGAAAACTAAGATCATGGCATCTGGTCCCATCACTTCTTGGGAAATAGATGGGGAAACAGTGGCTGACTTTTTTTTTTCTGGGCTTCAAAATCACTGCGGATGCTGATTGCAGCCATGAAATTAAAAGACACTTGCTCCTTGGAAGGAAAGTTATGACCAATCTAGAGAGCATATTGAAAAGCAGAGACATTACTTTGCCAACAAAGGTCCATCTAGTCAAGGCTATGGTTTTTCCAGTGGTCATGTATGGATGTGAGAGTTGGACTATAAAGAAAGCCGAGCACCGAAGAATTGATGCTTTTGAACTGTGGTGTTGAAGAAGACTCTTGAGAGTCCCTTGGACTGCGAGGAGATCCAACCAGTCCATCCTAAAGGAGATCAGTTCCAGCTGTTCATTGGAAGGACTGATGCTGAAGCTGAAACTCCAGTGCTTTGGCCACCTCATGCAAAGAGCTGACTCACTGGAAAAGACCCTGATGCTGGGAAAGATTGAGGGCAGGAGGAGAAGGGGATGACAGAGGATAAGATGGTTGGATGGCATCACCGACTCAATGGACATGGGTTTGGGTGGACTCTGGGAGTTGGTGATGTACAAGGAGGCCTGGCGAGCTGCGGTTCATGGGGTTGCAAAGAGTCGGACATGACGGAGCTACTGAACTGAACTGAACTGAACCTGGAAGTGGAATAGCTGACACATATGGTAATCCTATTTTTAATTTTTTGAGAAACCGCTACACTATTTTCCACAGTGCTGTACCATTTTACGATTGCAACAGACTTCATAAAGTTTCCAGTTTCTGCACATCCTTGCTAATTGAGTTGACAAATGTATGTATGTAGATATCTTTGTTTTATTCCCTTGCTAACCTTCTGATGCCTACACAGTCTGTAATGATAGATGTTTCTCAAAAGAAAAATGCTAATCTTCCTATTTTTCAATTTTATTTTCAATTCATCTTTGTTCAATTCATTTTATGTTCCTCTGTTTATAACCTTGTCTTGCTATGAGTTACTTGTACATTTTTAAGGTGCCATTCTGATTCATCTAAAGGGTTTTTAAGAGTACCTCTTCACGTAACATTTTTATGGTAGCTTTCTTACTATATTCTCAAAAATTGTTAGTCTACTGGTATCATTTTATCAGTTTAAATGAAATATAGCATGCATACCTCCCTTTACCCTCCCTTGTTTATTATATAGTTTAAAAAAATCTCCTCTACATGTCACATTAGAACCACATCAAAGTTTGTTATAATTTTTTTTCTTCCAACATCAAGCATAATTTAGAAAACACCAGAAGAAGAAGGAAAGCCTGTGACATTTACCCATATGTTTGTTCACTGTATTCTTTCTTCCTTTCTTATGTTCCAGCATTCCTGTTTTTATAATGTTTTTTCTGTTTAGAGAAATGTTTCTCATCTTTGGAATTGGTCTCTAGATGACAAATTCCAGTAATTTTCCTTTGTCTAAGAATATCTGTCCTTCTTTTCTGAACAATATTTCCACTGGACGTAGGATTCTAGGTTGACATTTCTTTTCTCTCAGCACTAAAAATAAAAGTGTCACTTCCTTTTTGCCTCCATGTTTTCTAATAAGAAATTTGTTGATATTTTATTTGTCGTTTCTCTGAGCTGCTTTCATGATTTTTTACTCTGTGTTCACTTTTCAGGAGTTCAAGTCTCAAGTGTGTTGTTATGCATTTCTTTGGATTTATCCTATTTAGAATTTTATCAGCTTTTAAAACCTGTTGATGTATGTCTTTTGCCAAATTTTGGAAGCTTTCCTCTGTTATTTCTTCAGGTACTTTTTCGGATGTATCCTTTTCCACTTCTCTTTCCAGGTCACTGATGACATGAATATTAGATTTTTGTTATAATCTCACAGATCCCTAAGGCTCTCTTCATTTTTTTTTTAATTCTCCATTTCTCTGTTAGGCAGATTAGAATTAGAACTGTTCTTTCAGTTCACTAACCCTTCCATTGTGCTGCTAGTATCCTGATGAGCCAGAGGTGGTGAAGGTCCTATCTCTCCACCACCCTTGTTGCTGCAGGGTGTGGTTAGATATCCAGACTTTCCATTGGCCTCCCCTGAACAGTGTTGAAGGCAGAGCCTTATTACTACCAAGCAGAGATGAGCAAGAAAGTCCTGCCCCCTACTCAGCCTTCTCTGATACCAGTCCAGTGGGGGTTTGTGGCACTTTCTTACAGCCTGGCAAATGTGAGTCTGAACGTCTAGGCTCCCATCTGGACTGTTAACTACAAACTGGCACTTTCCAAGAGCATTGCCAACAACCTAACAACACGGGCATTTGCCGTCTGCTTCTGTGGAGATGGACCCCATGCTGCTGCAGCTGTTGACCTTCTTGCAGTTGAACCCCTGAGGGAGGTCAGGGTGGAGTGAGGCCCTCTGTGCTCCAGGGAATCTGGTGGGACAGGTCTTTAGATAGTTGCATATTTTTTAGGAACAGATTTTATGATCCCAAATCCCTGCATCTCCTCATATCTAGAAAAGCACTAAATCCTTTCATGGTAACATCAGATCCTTGTGACTAGGAGAAAACCTCTTGTAAAGTAAATGTTTGTTTGCATTGAACTCCCCCTTCACCAAAACCTGTATATATTGACCTTCCCCCACTACCTCTTTGGAGCAGTCTCTCAGAGTTATCTGGGGTGCTGCCTCCTGGGCTGCAGTCCTCATTTTGCCCCAAATAAAACTTAACTCGTAACTCTCAAGTTGTACATCTGTTTTAGTCAACAGGACTTTACTGGTGAGGGTGAGTTTGAGGTGACAGATTTTTTTCCATAGTATTTGGCTGGAGTAGAGAAGCTATTACGTTTCCTGTCTACTAAGCTGAACTTTTCTGAGTCGTTTCTCTAAAGAGAGCAAACTTTGGGAACCCACACCCATGTTGTGCCTTGAGTTCCAAGGTTATTCTTAGCCCATCTGCCTTCTCTCCATCTTTCAGAGTAATATACATATTTATACATATATACATATGGATGTGTTTTAGTTGCACTTACTTGGAGGAAAAGGGGTAAATACATTTACACTATCTTCCCAGAAGAGATCTAACTTCATATTCATGTAAATAACTCAAAGAAAAAAATAACATGAATACCTCTTTTTCTCCAGCATTGTTGTCATTCATTTATTTCAAAAGGGGTTCAGGGCTTTCTGTGAGAAGCCAACTTTCAGCATGATTCATACACCTCTTTAGGATTTTTCAACTATCTGCTTCCGTCTGGTTAATACCAAAAGAGATTCTACAGTGTAGAGGCTTGAGCTTAGATCCTGTGCTGTCAAGGTAAGGCATGAATAAGCCTCTGAACGCTGGCCTCTCCACAGTTTCCCAGCACTTCAGGCCAGGCATCTCCTCCTGTTTGGAAATGCCCCTGTCCTACAACCCAGGCTTGGGAAACCCCAAATAGCATCTCTCACCCCTTCAAGCAGTAGTTCCAACCATTCGTTCCTATAACCATTGCTATGAACTGTGTGAAATATGTCTACTTTACTGTTCTTTAAGAAAAAATCATTTTATCTTTCCTGATGACAAACTTACAAAAATAGAACAAATGTTTTGATTAAATGAAGCAAAGAGTCAAGCATAATATTCGTAATTCTATAAGAAAAATGACCTAGTTTCACCTCAGTATTTATTTGCCTTTTAGAGATTCAATAATTGCACTCCTTTTTTTTTTCTGAAGTGACTTCTTGTGCTAAAATAAATGACTGAAAAGTGTCTTATTTCTGACACAGATCACAGTTTGTTGTTAATGGAATGTTAACTGCTTTTTAAGTAACTCTGAATAAATCTGCTGATCCATAAAAGATTCATCTAAAAGGAATCCAATTCATTTTCTGGCTCTACCACTTCCACTGATGTGAAAAATCTTCTTCCATATTCCACTTTATTTCAGCCATTGCAATGCTGAGAGCGGCACCTGGCTTATAAAAGGATATTTTAATTGGGAGAGGTGACACATTTAATAATATGTCAAGGTTACCATTTAAGAAACAGTCACTCCCCAAAAGAAAAATGATATTTAAGCGTGTCCTCTGGTGTAAAAATTGTCTGCAGAGTATGAAGGTTTGCTCCATTTCAGAGATCAGAAAGGCAGTACTGAAAAAGAATTCTGAGATTTCCAAAGACAAACAAAACCTGTGACTTCAGCTTCATTCCTGGGATTTAATTCCACTTGATTTTGTATCTGGGGCAACAGAGGATGGTGCAAAACTTCAGCAAAAGCAAAATGTAACATCTCAGCAGATGTCTTCATGGCCTGAATTTTTTCAGTATCCAGAGCACCTTCCGGCCTTGTGTGCCTTTGTAGAATAGTCCAGTTTGGGTAGAAAATAGTCCCACCCAGAGTATGGTTTGGAAATCAGGGCTGTACCTTTCTTCCAGGTCTGCATATTATTTATCATTCTTTGAAACAATCATGTGTCTAAACATAAGGCATATATTTTTAAAAATTATGAAATTAGATATTTATTAGACATTTATTTTTGTAAATTTCAGAAAAAAAAATAATAAATCTGTTATTAAGCAAAGCTCTCTCTTAGAGTTATACTACCATCTTCCAAGAATAGATACATCTTTGCAGTTACTTAAACAATAGCTTCCAAGGAGTTGTATAAATTGTGCTGACTACATAGATGTATGAAGTCAAAGTGTTAGTCACTCAGTCGTGTCTGACTCTTTGCAACCTCATGGACTGTAGCCTGCCAGGTTCCTCTGTCTGTGGGCTTCTCCAGGCAAGAACACTGGAGTGGGTAGCATTCCCTTCTCCAAGGGATCTTCCTGACCCAGGGATCGAACCCGGGCCATGTGCACTACAGGCAGATTCTTTACCATCTGGTTCACCAGGGAAGCCTACATAGATGAATATAGGCTATAAATTGTTTCAAGTTGTTACCTCTGAGTTTAAGAAAAAAGATAATGAGCTCTATGACTGAGTGACATTTCACAATGAAAAGAGATGATACTAAATCTACATTTCAACATTACTTGCTCTAGGCCACTATGAGTTCAAATGCTGTCCTTATGGAAGAACTATGGCTCTTTTGTACCTCATATAAATAGAATCATATAGTTTGTCCACTTTTCTGTTTGGCTTTCTTTCACATAATATTTTGTCTGTGAGATTCATCCACAGTTTTGCATCTATCAGTAGTTTATACATTTCTTTGTGAGTCGTATCCCATTATATGACTCACATTATATATATATATCACATTGTATGAATATATCATTTTCCTTTCACTTGTGGTTGGACATTTGTGTTGTTCCCAAGTTTTAGTCTTAATGTACAAAACTGCCAGGAACATTCCTGTCCATGTTATTTGGTGCACAGGTGTAAACATTTCTATTGTGTATTCAGCTAAATAAGCTACCCGGACCCGATTCCAATGTGTGTGTGTATATGCTTCCCCATACCAACAAGCAATTCTCATAATCTATCTAGCAGGGTGTCCAAGAATTCAACTCAATTCTGACACTACCTACCCAGCAATAGAATGTGATTCCATAGATAAAGGACTCAGTCCTACAAGACCACCCTCCAGACACACACACAAGCCCAAGTTTGTTACCTGTACTTCTGACATATCAACTAAAAACTGGAGGACTCAACAACCCTCCAACTGAGAATGCCAATCAGAAGTCCAGGTTATCATCTGTTACTTCTGACCACCTGGCTACAAATCAGAGGTTCCTATGACCCCCTCCTTGAGTTCAATTAACTTGCTAAAATAGCTCAAAGAACTCAGAGAAACATTTTACTTACTGAATTACTGGTTTATTATAAAATAATAATCTAAAGAAACTGAACTTAAAAAAACAGAGTAGAATAATAGTTACCAAGTGCTGGAGGGAGGGGGAAAATTGGAGAAATACTGTATAAGGGCACAAGCTTGCAAGTACTAGATGCATAAGTCCTGGAGACTGAACGTGCAGCTGCAGCACGCCAGGTTTCCCTGTCCGTCACCATCTCCTGGAGCTTGCTCAAACTCATCTCCATTGAGTCGGTGATGCCATCCAACCATCTCATTCTCTGTCGTCCCCTCTCCTCCTGCCTTCAGTCTTTTCCAACATCAGGGTCTTTTCCAGTGAGTCACTTCTTCACATCTTTGGCCAAAGTATTGAAGTTTCAGCTTCAGCATCAATCCTTCCAATGAATATTCAGGACTGATTTCCTTTAGAATTCACTGGCTGGATCTCCTTGCTGTCCATGGGACTCTCAAGAGTCTTCTCTAACACCACAGTCTGACACTCGTTTTCTTTGTGGTCCAGCTCTCACATCCATACATGACTACTGGAAAGACCATAGCTTTGACTAGATGGACATTTGTCAGCAAAGTAATGTCTCTTCTTAGTATGCTGTCTAGTTGGTCATAGCTTTTCTTCCAAGGAGCAAGTGTCTTAATTTCAGGGCTACAGTCACCATCTGCAGTGATTTTAGAGCCCAAGAAAATAAAGTCTCTCACTGTTTCCATTGTTTCCCCATCTATTTGCCATGAAGTGATGGGACTGCATGCCATGATCTTAGTTTTCTGAATGTTGAGTTTTAAGCCAGCTTTGTCACTGTCCTCTTTCACTTTCATCAAGAGGTGCTTTAGTTCCTCTTCACTTTCTGTCATAAGGGTGGTGGTATCTGCATATCTGAGGTTATTGATATTTCTCCCAGCAATCTTGATTCCAGCTTGTGCTTTCTCCAGCCCAGCATTTCTCATGACGTACTGTGCATAGAAGTTAAATATACAAGGTGCATATAAGTTAACGTACAGAGAATTATCTCAAGACACATGTTACTAATACTATAAATAAGCATTCATATAAAAAGTTCCTTTTTTTATATGACAATATACAGCCTTGACATATTCCTTTCCCAGTTTGGAACCAGTCCGTTGTTCCATCTCAGGTTCTAATTGTTGCTTCTTGACCTGCATACAGATTTCTCAGGAGGCAGGTAAGGTGGTCTGGTATTCCCATCTCTTGAAGAATTTTCCACATTTTGTTGTGATCCACACAGTCAAAGGCTTTGGCATAGTCAATGAAGCAGAAATAGATGTATTTCTGGAATTCTCTAGCTTTTTAGATGATCAAGCAGATGTTGGCAATTTGATCTCTGGGTCCTCTGCCTTTTCTAAATCCAGCTTGAACATCTGGAAGTTCACGGTTCACATACGGTTGAAGCCTGGCTTGGAGAATTTTGAGCATTACTTTACTAGTGTGTGAGATGAGTGCAATTGTGCAGTAGTTTGAACATTCTTTGGCATTGCCTTTCTTTGGGACTGGAATGAAAACTGACCTTTTCCAGTCCTGTGGCCACTGCTGAGTTTTCCAAATTTGCTGACATATTGAGTGCAGCACTTTCAGAGCATCATCTTTTAGGATTTGAAATAGCTCAGCTGGAATTCCATCACCTCCTCTAGCTTTACTGGTAGTGATGCTTCCTATGGCCCACTTGACTTCACATTCCAGGATGTCTGGCTCTAGGTGAGTGATCACACCATTGTGGTTATCTGGATCATTAAGATCTTTTTTGTATAGTTCCTTTGTGTATTCTTGCCACCTCTTCTTAATATCTTCTGCTTCTATTAGGTCCATAGCATTTCTGTCCTTTATTGTGACCATCTTTTCATGAAATGTTCCCTTGGTATCTCTAATTTTCTTGGAGATCTCTAGTCCTTCCCATTCTATTGTTTTCCTCTATTTCTTTGCATTGATCACTGAGGATGGCTTTCTTATCTCTCCTTGCTATTCCTTGGAACTCGGCATTCAGATGAATACATCTTTCCTTTTCTCCTTTGCCTTTCACTTCTTGTCTTTTCTCAGTTATTTGTAAGCCCTCCTCAGATAACCATTTTGCCTTTTTGCATTTCTTCTTCTTGGGGATGGATTTGATCACCGCCCCCTGTACAGTGTTACAAACCTCCATCCATAGTTCTTCAGGCACTCTATCAGATCTAATCCCTTGAATCTATTTGTCACTTCCACTGTATAATTGCAAGGGATTTGATTTAGGTCATACCTGAATGGCCTGGTGGTTTTCCCTGCTTTCTTCAATTTAATTCTGAATTTGTCAATAGGGAGTTCATGATCTGAGCCACAGTCAGCTCCCGGTCTTGTTTTTGCTGACTGTATAGAGCTTCTCCATCTTCAGCTGCAGAGAATATAATCAGTCTGATTTTGGTGCTTCCCTGGTGACTCAGATGGTAAAGAATTCCCCTGCAATGAAGGAGACCTGGGTTTGATCCCTGGGTTGGGAAGATCCCCTAGAGAAGGGCATGGCAACTCACTCCTGTATTCTTGTCTGCAGAATAATAATACAAAACATAATTTTTGTTACATTTGGTAATTATGAGAATGTCTGTCCCCAGGAGAAAGTGCAGAAAAAAATAAAGTGGTGTGTTAAGAAGTCCTTTGCGTGCTCAGTCACTTCAGTCATGTCTGACTCTTTGAGACCCTATGGACTGTAGCCCACCAGGCTCCTCTGTCCACGGGATTCTCCAGGTAAGAATACTGCAGTGAGTTGCCATGCCCTTCTCCAGGGATCTTCCCCACCCAGGGATCGAACCCATGTCTCTTGAGTTTCCTGCATTGGCAGGGGAGTTCTTTACCACTAGTGCCACCTGGGAAGCCCCCAAAACATCCTTTATATGGCCCGTTATCAGATGATTGTCCATACAGGATAAATTTGTGAGAATTCCTCATACATTTTTTTGTCCGTTTTGGTGTCTTTTAAAAATTCTCCAAAATAAGAAGTGTTTAAAAGTCCTTTAAAATTAAAATACTTTGTAAATAGGAAAGGAGACTGCTGTAGAGCTGTGGCTCTCAGAATGGCCCCTGGGACCAGCAGCATCAGCAGCTGTCTGGGATCTTATTTGAAATGCATAGTCTCCGGTCCCACCTCTGATAATCTGAGTCAACAACTC
Source organism: Cervus elaphus (assembly GCF_910594005.1). NCBI lineage: Eukaryota > Metazoa > Chordata > Mammalia > Artiodactyla > Cervidae > Cervus > Cervus elaphus. Next base: position 138,821,694 of record NC_057848.1, on the reverse strand, counting down.
TGAGGAGGCAGGGAACCTGGCTGCCTGGGGTTTAGCATGCCCCCCAGGTGATTCTGATACACCACTAAAAGGTGAAAATCATCCATGTCATGTTGGTCGGTGTTGGTGGCGGGTCCCTGATGGAGGCTGGACGCGGGCAATCAGAGCCTCTTTACAAACCCCACCCACAGGAGGCAGCCTCGGAGCCTAATGTGTTATTGAAGCCACCTGCTTCAATAACGCAAGACGCAAAGGCCCCTAGTTAAAGCTTCTTAAGATGGCGGGCGGATGGGGAGACCATGTTGCAGCTGCCAGAGAGAAACTTTACATGTAAGTTCCCTTTTTTTTGTTTTGTTTTTTAAACCTGCCACCTACCTATGAGGAGTGGTCTTTTTCTCTCTCTGATTTCTCCTTGCCCTCCCTGTATCTGGAGCAGTTTCAAATCTTACCCAGGGAACACCCAAGCTTTGAAACTGACAGTCCAGAAGTTAAGAAATGGGCATTTGAGTCCAGGATCAACTGGTTTTGTTTTGTTTTGTTTCTTACTTTCTTTCTTTTTTTCCATTTATTTTTATTAGTTGGAGGCTAATTACTTTACAATATTGTAGTGGTTTTTGTCATACATTGACATGAATCAGCCATGGAGTTACATGTATTCCCCATCCCGATCCCCCCTCCCACCTCCCTCTCCACCCGATTCCTCTGGGTCTTCCCAGTGCACCAGGCCCGAGCACTTGTCTCATGCATCCAACCTGGGCTGGTGATCTGTTTCACCCTAGATAATATACATGTTTCAATGCTGTTCTCTTGAAACATCCGACCCTCGCCTTCTCCCACAGAGTCCAAAAGTCTGTTCTGTACATCTGTGTCTCTTTTTCTGTTTTGCATATAGGGTTATCATTACCATCTTTCTAAATTCCATATATATGTGTTAGTATGCTGTAATGTTCTTTATCTTTCTGGCTTACTTCACTCTGTATAATGGGCTCCAGCTTCATCCATCTCATTAGGACTGATTCAAATTCTTTTTAATGGTTGCGTAATATTCCATGGTGTATATGTACCACAGCTTCCTTATCCATTTGTCTGCTGATGGACATCTAGGTTGCTTCCATGTCCTGGCTATTATAAACAGTGCTGCGATGAATATTGGGGTGCACATGTCTCTTTCAGATCTGGTTTCCTCAGTGTGTATGCCCAGAAGTGGTATTGCTAGGTCATATGGCAGTTCTATTTCCAGTTTTAATAACTGCGGACAAGCCACTTACCTAGAGCATCAGTTTCCTTATCTCCCACTGAAGTCTGAGTTTTATGGTATCCTGAGTCCTTTCTAGTTTGGCTTTTGAGGATGACTGGAACACAGAACTTAGGTGAGAAAATGTGGTTTCTGGGAAACTGCTCTCTGGAGCTTGGAACATTATGAACCTTGGTTAACTATGCAAACTGCTAATAATTAAACGGTCGTCTTTAATTAACAGGTTCTTTGTATATAGCTGGGAGAATTCGTTTTCATCTCCAAATACAGTTTGAAAGTGTAAATATTGTTTCACAAATAGAAAATATTTCATGTTTTTCATTGCAGTAGTCACTAATATTTAGATATTATTAAGTATAGATGACTTGGGGTAATTTACTTGTGCGTTTATAGCTTGTCATTCTGTTTACAGAGGAGGGGTTTAGACTTCCTAGAACACATTTAAGAAATTAATATGTATGCTCTTAATTATAACTATTTATAGATAAGAACTCATTGTGAATCTAAAAAGTGTTTTGTTAAAGGAATTTTAAGCACCAAACCTTTTCACCTGTTCATCCAATGCAACTACCCTCCTCTGGTTCAAAAAAAAAAAGATATTAAATATTCCAAGTCATGAAACTTTTGGCCACTCTGAATTATCTTTAGGAAGGGCAGAGATTACATGAATTGTGGGGTCAGAGGTTAAGAATAATGTCTATGAAGCTCCACAGTTAATTGCCAGGATATTCTTGAAGCTGAGCATTTAAAAATAGCAAAGTAATGAGGGGAATAAGGCATATTGGACTTGAAATTACATAACTAACCGAGGGTCACCTTGGAAAGCAGGAGAAGCCAGAAGTCCATTTTCTCAGATACCGTTGAGCTAAGAGCAAGAAAGCCAGATCTTCCTTTGTTATCCTATCCTGCAACCCCACAGATGATGGTAACATGTATGGGGTCCTTGAGGCACCAGAGCAGCTATTAGTGTTACTGCCTACTCCTTTCAGTCAATATTAAAGAACAGTTTAATGGGAGACCAGGAAAGCATCAAGGTGCTGGAACCTCCCAGTTCAGAGAATACAGTATCCAGGCCTGACAAAAAGATCCATCTTGCTCCTTAAAAATCCACAGGAAGCAACTTCCATCCCATCGTGGTCAATTCTTTATAGATTTAAAGTGTCTTGTGGATGAAGGAGATACTTAAAAAAAAGTGTGTGTGTGTGTGTGTATATTACTCCTTGCAGATACTGATATCTATAGGCTGAAATTAAACTTCACAGGGGGCAAATGTAAGGCTTGCAGTGTGTCCACTATGGAGGTTTATAACAAAGGCACAGGTGAGTGTTGATGTGCCATAAAGCTGCTTAAATCCTTATGGATACACAAACTGGGAAAGAAGCAAGTCTAGGTGTTTGAACTGGTCGGGGTCTGTAGGTGAGTATTCTTGGAGATTAAAGTAAGAGAGGACAGTGATGTAGGGACTGAATCTGATGCGTACTTTATTCCCATTCATGCTGAGCATATATCATTATGAACAGGAGAGTTACAAGAGAAACAGCTAGTCCTGACACATAGCTGACATAGGCCTGTTTCATTTGCTCCCTTACAAATTGGAAACAGTTTACAATCATCCTATAATTCTGCCTGATGACTTCCGTTTTCAGCCAAGAGGGAGATGCCCCCTTTCTTCTAGGTCTTCAGTCTTAAAATGAAAAGTCCTAAACCTGACACAGTAAAATAGCATAAGAACACTCTGAAAGGCAGAAAGGCGATGAATTGACTAGGAACCCTGGGACTTGAGGAACAACATGGCAATGATTTCCTTGGTGTATTAGTCTATTCAGGCTACCCTAACAAAGGACCAGACCAGGTGGCTTAACCAACAAATTCATTTTCACAGAATTTTGGAGGCTAGCCATCCAAGATTAAGGTGCCTGCAAGATGGTTTCTTTTTATTGCTAGTTTTATTGTAGTTAAAACACTGAACATTTAACATAAGAATTCAAGAACACTTAAAAATTTTATTGTGAAATACAGTATCATTATCCATAGGTACAATATTTTTCAGCAGATCTCTACAAATTATCTATCTTGCAAAACTGATATTTTATAACTGTTGATTATCAACATTCCATTTACCCCTCTACTCAACCCCTGGAAACCACAATTCTATGGTTTACTTATTTGGGTTTGGCTATTTTCCATATCTCATATAAGTGAAATCATGTAGTATTTGTCCTTCTGTGACTGGCTTATTTTACTTAGCATAATTACCCTCTGGGTTCATGCATGTGGTCGCATATTACAGAATTTCCTCCTTTTTAAAGGCTAAATGGTAGTCTATTGTATGTATATACCACATATATACAATATATGTATGTATATATTGTATGTATACCACATATGTATACCACATATATATGGTATGTGGTATGTGGTATGTATACCACATATATACAATATATGTATGTATATATTGTATGTATATTGTATGTATGCAATATATTGTATATATATTGCTTTATTCATTAATCTCTCTATGGACATTTAGGTTACTTTTACATATTGGCTATTGTAAATAGGCTAAACATGGGCATGCTAATACCTCTTTAAGACCCTGGTTTCAATTTACTATGGATAAATACCCAGGAGTAGGATGGCTGGTTAATATGATTTTTCCAATTTGAACTTTTTGAGGAACCTCCATATTGTTTTAAAAACTCACTGCACCATTTTGCATTCCCATTATCAGTGTAAAAGTGTTCCAATTGATCCATAACCTCACCAACAATTGTGTTTTGTTCTTTTGATAACATCCATACTAAGAGGTGTGGGGTGATATCCACTGTAGTTTTGATTTGCATTTTCCTGATTAGCGAGGTCAAGCATCTTTTCATATACATGATGGCCATTCGTATGTTTCTTTGGAGAAATGTCTATTCAGGTTCTTGCTCCATTATAAAAGTAGGTTAACAGATATTTTTTTTTTGCTACTGAGTTACAGTATATGTTACTCTATATGAGTTACTCATATATGAGTTACTTTATATGTTTTGGAAATTAACCCTTTATCAGATACAAGGTTTGCAAAAATTTTTTTCCCATTCCTTAAGTCGACTTGTCATTCTCTTGATTGTTTCATTTGTTATACAAAAGCTTTTAGTTTGATGTAGTCTGTCTTGTCTATTTCTGCTTTTGCTGACTGTGCTTCTAGTGTTAGATTTATGATATCATTAGATTGATGTCATGAATCTTTTCCCCTATGTTTTCCTTTAAGAGTCTTATAGCTTCACATATTATATTTAAATGTTTAATCCATTTTGAGTTGATTTTACTGTGTAAATGAAGGTCTCAATTTTCCTCATTTGCATGCAGATAGCCACTTTTACCATCACCATTGGTTAAAGAGACTAGTCTTTCCCTGCTGTGTATTTTTGGCACAGATGTCAAAAGATCTGTTGAGCATATATGCATGGGGTTATTTCTGGGCTCTCTGTATTGTTCCATTCATCGGTATGTCTTTATGCCAGTTCAATTCAGTTGCTCAGTGGTGTCCGACTCTTTGTGACCCCATGAACCGCAGCACGCCAGGCCTCCCTGTCCATCACCAACTCCCGGAGTCCACCAAACCCATGTCCACCGAGTCGATGATGCCATCCAACCATCTCATCCTCTGTCGTCCCCTTCTCCTCCTGCCCTCAATCTTTCCCAGCATCAGGGTCTTTTCCAATGAATCAGCACTTTGCATGAGGTGGCCAAAGTATTGGAATTTCAGCTTCAACATCAGTCCTTCCAATGAACAGCTGGGACTGATCTCCTTTAGGATGGACTGGTTGGATCTCCTCGCAGTCCAAGGGACTCTCAAGAGTCTTCTGCAACACCACAGTTCAAAAGCATCAATTCTTCGGCACTCAGCTTTCTTTATAGTCCAACTCTCACATCCATACATGACCACTGGAAAAACCATAGCCTTGACTAGGTGGACCTTTGTTGGCAAAGTAATGTCTCTGCTTTTTAATATGCTTTCTATGTTGGTCATAACTTTCCTTCCAAGGAGCAAGCGTCTTTTAATTTCATGGCTGCAATCACGATCTGCAGTGATTTTGGAGCCCAGAAAAATAAAGTCAGCCACTGTTTCCACCATTTCCCCATCTATCTGCCATGAAGTGATGACACCGGATGCCATGATCTTAGTTTTCTGAATGTTGAGCTTTAAGCCAACTTTTCACTCTCCTCTTTCACTTTCATCAAGAGGCTCTTTAGTTCTTCTTCACATTTGCCATAAGGGTGGTGTCATCTGCATATCTGAGGTTATTGATATTTCTCCTGGCAATCTTGATTCCAGCTTGTGCTTCCTCCAGCCCAGCATTTCTCATGATGTACTCTGCATATAAGTCAAATAAGCAGGGTGACAATATACAGCCTTGACATACTCCTTTTCCTATTTGGAACCAGTCTGTTGTTCCATGTCCAGTTGTAACTGTTGCTTCCTGACCTGCATATAGGTTTCTCAAGAGGCAGATCAGGTGGTCTGGTATTCCCATCTCTTTCAGAATTTTCCACAGTTTATTGTGATCCACACAGTCAAAGGCTTTGGCATAGTCAATAAAGCAGAAATAGATGTTTTTCTGGAACTCCAGAACTTGCTGTTTCGATGATCCATCGAATGTTGGCAATTTGATCTCTGGTTCTTCTGCCTTTTCTAAATCCAGCTTGAACATCTGGAAGTTCACAGTTCACGTATTGCTGAAGCTGGTTTGGAGAATTTTGAGCATTGCTTTACTAGCATGTGAGATGAGTGCAGTTGTGCAGTAGTTTGAGCATTCTTTGGCGTTGCTTTTCTTTGGGATTGGAATGAAAACTGACCTTTTCCAGTCCTGTGGCCACTGCTCAGTTTTCCATATTTGCTGGCATATTGAGTGCAGCACTTTCACAACGTCATTTTTCAGGATTTGAAATAGTTCAACTGGAATTCCATCACCTCCACTAGCTTTGTTTGTAGTGATGCTTCCTAAGGCCGACTTGACTTCACATTCCAGGACGTCTGGCTCTAGGTGAGTGATCACACCATCGTGATTATCTGGGTTGTGAAGATCTTTTTTGTATAGTTCTCTGTGTGTTCTTGCCACCTCTTCTTAATATCTTCTGCTTCTATTAGGTCCCTACCATTTCTGTCCTTTTTTGAGCCCATCTTTGATTGCATGCAGGCTAAGTTGCTTCAGTGGTGTCCGACTCTGTGTGACCCTATGGACTGTAGCCCACCAGGCTCCTCTGTGCATGGGATTCTCCAGGCAAAAATACTGGAGTGGGTTGCCATGTCCTTCCCAACCCAAGGATCGAACCTGTGTCTCTTATGGCTCCTGCACTGGCAGGTGGGTTCTTTACTACTAGCACCACCTGGGAAGCCTAGGGCATTATAACATATATAGAAATCAGTAATGTAATCCCTCCAGGTTGAGTCATATTTTTCAAGACTTGTTTTGGCTATTTGAGATCTTTTGTGGTTCTGTATGAATTTTTTTTTCCTGTTTCTGGGGAAAAATGCCATTAAGGATATTACTAGGAGTTGCATTAAATCTCTAAATCACATTGGATAGTACAGATATTTTAACAATATTAAGTCATTAAATCCATGAACACAGGATGTATTCATTTGTGTCATTTTAAATTTCTTTCATCAATGTTTTTTGTTTTCAGTGTATAAGCCCTTCCTTAATTTTATTATGAAGTATTGTGATATTGTTATAAATAAGACTGTTTTTCTATCTGCCTTTTCAGACAGTTTATTAGTGTGTTGAAACAAAATTGGCTTTTGTGTTTTGATTTTTGTATTCTGAAACTTTTCTGAATTCAGTCTTCAGTTCTAACATCTTTTGTATAGTCTTTGGGGTTTTCTTTATCATATCATCTGCAAACAGGAACAGTCTTACTTCTTTCTTTATAATTTGAATGCCATTTATTTCTCTCCTTACCTAGTTTCTCTGGCTAGGACTTGAATCACTGTGTTGAATAGAAATGACTGAAGTGGGCATCCTTGCCTTGTTTCAGATCTTAGAGGAAAAGCTGTCAGTTTTTCACCACTGAGAATAATGTTGGCTGTGGGCTTTTCACTTAAGGCCTTTGTTATGTTGAGGTAGTATCTTTCTATACCTAATTTGTTATTTTTATCATAAAAAATGTTGAATTTTATTATACGCTTTTTCTGTATCTATTGAGATTATCATGTGAATTTCATCCTTCATATTGTTAATGTGGTGTATCACATTTACTGATTTTAATATGTTGAATCATATTTTCATGCCAGGGATAAATCCCCCTTGGTTATGGTGTGTAATCCTTTTAATGTGCTGTTGAATTCAGTTTGCTGGCATTTTGCTGATAAATTTTTCATCAGTATTCATCAGGGATATTGGCTTATCATTATTTTCTTATGGTTTATTTGTCTAGTTTTGGTGTCAGGGTAATTCTGGCTTCATAAAATGAGTTTGGAAATGTTCCCTCTTCATTTTTTGGGAAAGTTTGAGAAGGATCAGCATTAATTCTTTTTCCAGCTTTATTGAAGTATAATTGGCAAATCATATAAATTGTATATATTTAAGGTGTACAACAGAATAATTTTATATGTATGTATGTTGTGAAACTTACCACAATCAAGTTAACTAACACATGCATAGACTCACATAGTTATTATTTTTCTTATTATTTTTCTTTTTTGGTTTAGTTAGAACACTTAAGACCTACTTTCTTAGCAAATTTGAAGTATACAATACAGTTTTATTAACTGTAGTCATTAATTATTTAAATGTTAAGCAAGTTTTGCCAATGAAACTAATCTGGTCCTAAGCTTTTTTGGTTGGGAAATTTTTAATTTCATTAATTTGAGTCTTCTTTCTTAATCTAGCTAAAAAGTTTTTGGTTTTTTTTTTCTCTTCAGGAAATGATGGCAGACATCTCTTGGTCCATCCCTTCATGTTTTACAGTGGAGATATGTCAGGGGAGGTTGACTTATTGGATGCCAAACAGAGCAGGGCATAAACTTACATATCATTACGTGGTGCTGGCTCTACAACAACAAATTATATCTTTTTAAATTGAAGTATAGTTGATTTACAATGTTATGCCAGTCTCTGCTGTACAACAAAGTGACTTAGTTATACACCTATATACATTTTTAGTATTTTCCTCCATTATGGTTTCTCACAGGATATTTAATATAGTTCCCTGTGCTATACATTAGGACCATGTTGTTTGTCCATTCTAAATATGATAGTTTGCATCTACCAACCCCAAACTCCCAGTCCATCCCCCTGCCCCCTTGGCAACCACAAGTCTATTCTCTATGTCTGAGTCTATTTCTTTTTTTAAGATAGGTTCATTTGTGCCATATTTTATATTCCACATACAAATGATATCATATGGCATTTGTCTATTTCTGGCTTACTTCACTTAGTATGATAATCTCTAGGTGCATTCATGTTGTTGCAAATGGCATTATTTCATTCTTTTTTATGACCAAGTAGTATTCCATTATACCACATTTTCTTTATCCATTCATCTGTCAGTGGACATTTAGATTGTTTCCATGTTTTGGCTATTGTGAACAATGCTATTGCGAACATAGGGGTTCATGTTCAATCTTTTTGAATTATAGTTTTGTCCAGGTATTTGCCCAGGTGTACGGTTGCTAGATCACATAATAATTCTATTTCTAGTTTCCTGAGGAACCTCCATACTGTTTTCCATGTTGGCTTTAACAACTTAGATCCCCACCAACAGTGTAGGAGGGTTCCCTTTCTCCACATTCACGTGATGGCCATTCTGATTGAAGTGGTACCTCTTTGTACTTTTGATTTGCACTTCTCTGGTAATTAGTGATGTCAAGAATCTTTTCATGTGCCTATAGACTGTCTGTATGTCTTATATGGAGAATGTCTGTTAAGGTCTTCTGCCCATTTTTCAATTGGGTTGTTTGGCTTTTTGTTACTGAGTTGTTCGTGTGTTTTGTAGATGAAGCCCTTGCCTATTGCATCACTTACTAGTACTTTCTTCCATTCTGTTGTGTTTTCATTTGTTTATGATTTCCTTTGCTGAACAAAAGCTTTTAAGTTTGATTAGGTCCCATTCATTTATTTTTGTTTTTATTTCTATTGCCTTGGGAGTCCTAAGAAAACATTGGTATAATTTATGTCAGAGAATGTTCTGCCTATGTTCTCTTCTAGGAGTTTTATGGTGCTTGTCTTGTGTTTAAGTCTTTAAGCCACCAAAATTGATATTCTGGAAACAGCTCTGATATCATCAGCAGAGGCTAACAGTCACAGCTCTCCATGTATTATTTACCCCAGAATCTTTGCATGAGAGTTAATCTGTGGCAGTGTGAAAGGGGATGAAATTCTATATATGTTTTATGTCAGTTAAATATGACCATGTGTTAGTCCTTAGTCTTGAGATTGACACATAATGGGTGCTCAGTGTGTTTTTCTTCTCTGTCATGTATGTTCAGATTTTGCCATTGAATACTCAGCATGAGGCTGTGGATAATTATTGTTCACACAGATGATGACTGATAAAAGCAAATGCCTTTCGGGTGTTCTCAAGATAGAGTGTCATTTAGCCCTATTTCTCTTGTTTGAACTCCCCCATCCATCTTCACGTCCCTTTTGCTCTCTAAGTATCAGGCTACTCTTCGTTCTTTCAAACTTTCATGCCATCATATACCACAATGATTTTGCAAATCCAATTACCAGTGCCAGAAATATCTTTTATCCTTGTCCTGCTAATGAGCTGCAATTCTAGACTCAACTCAAACTTTACCTTCTCAATGAAAAATTTTCTGATTGTCCTTCTCTAAAGGATTGTCCTGCTCTGTGCCCCTATTTACCTCAACCATCCCTATCTCCCTCTGTGCATTGTAAGATCGCTAGGCCAAAATGTAACATCGTTCATCTGTCCTTATCTCTTATCTCCTGTGTCACTGATCATCCTCCATATTCAGCAGATGTATTTAAAAACTTTACATTGACTATATTAATCTGATTCATTAAAAGTCAGCTCTATCTGGGTGGCTAGAAGAATTGTGATACAGATATTTATGATAGAAAATGTATACATTGTATGAAGAATTCATGGATTTCACTGGTACCTCAACAGCTAGGTACTAGTGAAATTTTACTTCTATTTTACCTCAAAAGAAGTAAAATAATCTGAGTGATTCTATATGCAGTGCAGCTCAAAGAGAGGTGGGGGAGGTGAATATATCGATTAGAGTTAAAATAATACCCAATCATAGCCACCTTTTAATTGTCAGGAGAAGCATAGAGGGAGATACCATTTATCTCCTTTTAGGTAAAGGAAGATGAGGCCCAAAGCTACACTGCTGGAATATGATAGAACCAAGATTTTAATCAAGATCTCTCTGACTCTGGAATAACACGCTAAAATAATACACTGTTTTGTCCAATTGGACTTCTGAAACAAAAATACCATGGACTATATGACTTAAGCAACAAACAATTATTTCTCACAGTTCTGAAGACTGGGAAGTCCAAGATTAAGTCACTGACAAATTGGGTATCTGGTACCGTCCTCTTCCTGGTTCATAAACAACCATTTTTTTGTGTTGTCTTCATGTGGTAGATTTTGTGGGGATACATATTCTATCCACAGCACATGCTAACTCCTGAAAAAAAATGTTCTAAAAATATTAAAGCAGCATTACAGAAGACAAAGAAGCTAAGTTTGGTCAGAAAAAATCTTTGATAAATTGAAAGTTATTCTAATCACTCACTTAGCTAAACACCTGATTCTTCTTGGGGATAAAATCTAATGCTAATTGTATGAATCATTGATAATTTCCCCATTTCTGTCATTCAGTTTTTCTGAAACAAGTGTAAGCTGTCCAGAAAAACTGTTGAGTTCTGGGTGTTCTTCGTGGCACGGTTTTCAGTGTCAGGACCTGGACTGAGCTGAGAACTCCAGGGGTCTGGCCTCTCTCTGGTCAGCGTACCTCTCAGGCCTACATTCACTCTGTCATAGTGCAGTGAGGCCAGGCATGATGAGTGAGTCTCACTCCTGTCAGCAATGATAAATGTAACACCTATTGTCCAAACTCGCCAACCTGAAAATTGAAACTGGCTTGAGAATCCAATTGAAATCCCAATCCCGACTTAACTATGTTGCCAGGAACTTGCTAAAGTTGTTTTGTTTCTTGGTACAGGCAGGCCTTGGTGATATTGCAGGCTTGACCACAACAATAAAGCAACTAACACAACATTTTTTGGGGGGGTGGGGGGAAGTGGTTTCCCAGTGTATATAAAAGTATATTTACCCTACACAGTAGTCTATTCATTTGCAAAAGAGCCATGTCTTAAAAATGTACATACCTGACTTTAAAAAGTACTTTATTGCTAACCAATGCTAACCATCAATCTGATAATGCAGGGTTGTAACAAACCTTCAGAATGTAGAAAACACGGTGTCTGTGTTGAAGTGCAGTAAAGCAAAGCTCAATGAAATGAGTAATCCCTGTCCAGCTTTAAGCCGCTCACCTGTTTAATATTGGCTTAATGTTTAATATTATGATGAAAACCAGGAAACATAACCAACATATGACTCCAGCGTTAATTCCATCTACTTGAAGTCACACTTTTCAGGGTGTCATCTTTATGGAATGTTCTCCACAGGGTTTTGGGGAACCTCAGCAGCTAGTGTGTTAATGAAGAGCATTGAGTGAACCCCATTCATTGCATGGAAATTGCTAAAAAGCTCTTAATGCCCATTTTCCATGTGGATTTGATATCACTGTTTTTGCTTGTTTGTTTTTGTTGTTTTGTCTTGTTTTGTAGTAGTATATGTGTGTGTTGCTGTTCTTTTAGCCGAAGAGCCTATGTAGGCAGGGAACATCACTCCTTTCCATACTAGGGATGCATGGTACAGAATTAGAGCCTTCCTTTACAGATAGGACTGTGTATTAGTGAAGGAAATAAGTCAGTGTGGCAGCGGCATGACCCCATGTTATCCAGCCCTACCCTTGTCATTTGGCAGTAAGAGTGGGTCACTTTTGTTTGGACATATTAAGTGGTTTTCTATGAAATCTGGTATCTAAGCTAACATTAAAGAGAATGAATGGTAGTCTTGCAAACTCTTAAAGCAATGATACAATCAACTAAGGGAGTTAGATCACGTTACAAGTCCTGGGAAAGACACAAGCAGGACAGAGTTCAGTTCAGTCACACACTCGTGTCTGACTCTTTGCAACCGCGTGGACTGCAGCATGCCAGGCTTCCCTGTCCATCACCAACACCTGGAGCTTGCTCAGACTCATGTCCATTGAGTCAGTGAGGCCATGCAACCATCTCATCCTCTGTCGTCCCCTTCTCCTCCTGTCTTCAATCTTTCCCAGCATCAGGGTCTTTTCCAGTGAGTTAGTTCTTCACATCAGGTGACCAAAGCATTGGAGCTTCAGCATCAGTCTTTCCAATGAATATTCAGGACTGATTTCCTTTTGGATTGACTGGTTTGATCTCCTTGCTGTCCAAGGGACTGTCAAGAGTCTTCTCCAACACCACAGTTCACAAGCATCAATTCTTCAGTGCTCAGCCTTCTTTATGGTCGAACTCTCACATCCATACATGACTAGTGGAAAAACCATAGCTTTGACTAGATGGACCTTTGTTGGCAAAGTAATGTCTCTGCTTTTTAACATGCTGTCTAATTTTGTCATAGCATTTCTAGCAAAGAGCAAGCATCTCTTAATTTCATGGCTGCAGTCACCATCTGCAGTGATTTTGGAGCCCAAGAAAATAAATTCTGTCACTCTTTCCATTGTTCCCCCAACAATTTGCCATGAAGTGATGGGACCAGATGCCATGATCTTAGTTTTTTGAATGTTGAGTTTTAAGTCAGCTTTTTCACTCTCCTCTTTCACTTTCATCAACAGTCTCTTTAGTTCCTCTTCACTTTCTGCCATAAGGGTCCTGTTATCTGCATATCTAAGGTTATTGATATTTCTCCCTGCAAACTTGATTTCAGCTTGTGTTTCATCCAGCCTCGCATTTTGCATGATGTACTATGCATATAAGTTAAATAAGCAAGGTGACAATATACGGCCTTGACATACTCCTTTCCCAGTTTGGAACCAGTCATTTGTTCCATGTTCGGTTCTAACTGTTGCTTCTAGACCTGCATACAGATTTCTCCGGAGGCAGGTCAGGTGGTCTGGTACTCCCCTCTCTCTAAGAATTTTCCACAGTTTGTTGTGATCCACACAGTCAAAGGCTTTAGCGTAGTCAGTGAAGCAGAAGTAGATGTTTTTGAAATTCTCTTGCTTTTTCAATGATCCAACGGATGTTGGCAATTTGATCTCTGATTCTTCTGCCTCTTCTAAATCCAGCTTGAGCATCTGGAAGTTCTTAGTTCACATACAGTTGAAGCCTAGCTTGGAGAATTTTGAGCATTACTTTGCTAGCATGTGAAATGAGTGCAATTGTGTGGTAGTTTGAACATTCTTTGGCATTGCCTTTCTTTGGGATTGGAATGAAAACTGACCTTTTCCAGTCCTGTGGCCACTGACTTTTCCAAATTTGCTGGCATATTGAGTGCTGTACTTTCACAGCATCATTTTTTAGGATTTGAAAGAGCTCAACTGGAATTCCATCACCTCCACTAGCTTTGTTCGTAGTGATGCTTCCTAAGGCCCACTTGACTTCGCATTCCAGGACATCTGGCTCTAGGTGAGTAATCACACCATTGTGGTTATCTAAGTCATGAAGATATTTTTTGTATAGTTCTTCAGTGTATTCTTGTCACCTCTTCTTAATATCTTCTGCTTCTATTAGGTCCATACCATTTCTGTCTTTTATTGTGCCCATCTTTTCATGTGCCCATCTTTTCATGATATGTTCCCTTGGTATCTCTAATTGTCTTGAAGGGATCTCTAGTCTTTCCCATTCTATTGTATTCCTCTATTTCTTTGCATTGATCACTTATGAAGGTTTTCTTATCTCTCCTTGCTATTCTCTGGAACTCAGCATTCAGATAAACATAGCTTTCCTTTTCTCCTTTGCCTTTCACTTCTCGTCTTTTCTCAGCTATTCGTAAGGCCTCCTCAGACAACCATTTTGCCTTTTTGCATTTCTTCTTGGGGATGGTTTTGATCACCCAAGAAGAAGCAAGACAGAGGGCTAACTTAATTGATATTTATCACAAATCTTAGGAAAATCACTTGATCATCCATTTACAGCTTCTCCATCAGAAAATAGTTTTCCAAAATAGATTTTGTAAGCAATTATTTGCTTGATTAGGCTGTAACATGTCAAATTTGCTGATGCTATGTCCTTCTATTATGCAGTTGAAATCTTAGAAAATAAATGATTTAAACCTAATATAAGCCATCATCTTAGATTGTAATATCTGCTTTCGTCTTAAGTATGCAGGGTTCATCAATTTCATATTTTACTATGTATGTGTACCTTGCCACAGAGCGTGTGTAGCACCATCTTAAACTCACTGCACTGTTTCTTGCATATGTATCTTTTCTCATCCTGCACTTGCCCCTGATGTCCGCCTGTCATTTAAAAGTTGATGAATCCTCAGTGTTACCTGTCAGAGAAGGCAATGGCAACCCCCTCCAGTACTCGTGCCTTGAAAATACCATGGACGGAGGAGCCTGGTAGGCTGCAGTCCATGGGTTCGCTAAGAGTTGGACACGACTGAGCGACTTCACTTTCTCTTTTTACTTTCATGCATTGGAGAAGGAAATGGCAACCCACTCCAGTGTTCTTGCCTGGAGAATCCCAGGGACGGGGGAGCTGGGTGGGCTGCTGTCTGTGGGGTCGCACAGAGTCGGACACGACTGAAGCGACTTAGCAGCAGCAGCAGCGTTACCTGTAGCTAATACCTCTCTTCTGATTTTGAAACTCATGTATCCAGTTCTTTAGTTTTACCTCCACCCGGATGTCTACACAGAAACCTGAAATTTCTCATGTTCAAAATTAAAAAGATAGTGTTCATGGGTACACACTAATACTTTTTTTTTCATTTATTTTTATTAGTTGGAGGCTAATTGCGTTACAATATTGTAGTGGTTTTTGCCATACATTGACATGAATCAGCCATGGATTTACATGTATTCCTCATCCCGATCCCCCTTCCCGCCTCCCTCCCCAACACTAATACTTAAAAATGCATATATATTACATACACTAAATGGTTTAACAGAGTCCATGTGTTTTGCAATAGGTCACATGTATTAGAGCAGGCAAGCTACAGAGAACAGAATGGGAGCCCAAATGGGGAAAAGGTAAAAATTAAATACACAGGAGAGATTCCTTTCACAAATGGGGAAAGTAAGTGCATTTTATGATGAGACATCTAATGAGCTAATCAATTTTCCATACCTGAGATTTGGCCTAGTGGAAAGAGTTGGCGAATGCTCTCAGTAAAATGATTAGACGTCTGACTTTGCTTAAGACAACATGTATATCCACAGGGCTGTCTTATGGGTGCATAACTGATAATGAAATTAAACTGATGATCCAGTAAGTTCTGCAAGGACATCTTTGATACAGTAACAGCTAGGGGCTCCCAGTTACTCTCTTGGTCTAGGTCCAGTCAAACTCAAGACTGTAAATATAGTTACAATTTTGATGTGAACTGTCATCAAGTCTTTGCTATTGGGGTGAATTGAATAGTGATACTTAGTGATACTGGTGTGGGGGCTGGGCCTGTGTGCTCACTCATTGCGGAATATGGTGTCCATGCTGTCTACATTCTCCCAGCTCAGAAGGTGCCTATCTAAATCTTGAACTGGTAGGAATCTTAACCTGGCCTGTTCTCAGTTTTGTTAGCAGAGGGTGGGGGAACTCAAGCAGCTTACTGCCTATTCGCCGCTAAGAATAAACCCAGAACTCTCAAAACTTTAAAAAATACCTTCTTTATATCACATATAATTTACATTTTTTTGTTTTACTTTTTTAATATTTATTTTTAATTGATTGATGATTAGTTTATAATATTGGTTTGATTATCTTGGTTTCTTTTTATTAGTTTCTCCCCATATCTAAGAATATGAATGTAAGATGTCTCAAGTACTTTTACGATCAAATCATGGCAGTTATGCCCAGAGAGCCTTACTATTTGATGTTTTCTGTCTCAGTTGCTACTTTCCTGTCAAACTTGGCTATTCTTTGGTCTGTGTGGAAGTAATATTATGAATAAAAGGCAGCTAATTTAAATTGATTTTTTTAAGGAAATTTGATACCTCATTTATAGGATCTGAAATTTTAGACTGAGTCAACAAATTGTCCATCAGTTGATGTGCTCTGTCTGAAATCAAATGTTTCTTTCGTGCTCCTAACACCTAGAGACATTTGGGTAAACTTCTTTCATTCAGTAAGCCTAGTGATACAGACTATCTCTGCATGATAAAAGAACTTCCAGCTGTCCTCTGAAGCAGTTATCTATTGTTCCGTGTGAAGTCGTGATGAATGATGAAAAGGACTTAGAAAACTGAATCCATCCCTGTGGTACAGTTAGCTTACCATTCAAGAAATTTATGATTGTACCAGCACAAAAATAACAATAGTGTTGCAGTACCTGTTTATTCACAGAATTATACTTTTAGAAACAATTATACATACATCATATGCATGAATATTTATGCCTATATATAGATATATGTGTAAATATTAGCCTGGGTTTATTCTTTTAACTACAGAACTTATTATTTGATAATATTCTGAATTATAATTGGGAATATGATTTATGAAAGCTGAATATGATTTATAAAAGAACAACACTGCTCTGATTATAGATACAGCATCATTTTTCACTCATTTTGGACTGTAGTGTGTCCCCTTTAAGTCCTAACTCTCAGTTCCTCAGACTGTGACCTTATTTGGAAGGAGGACTGTTATTAAAGTAGGATGGGTCCCTAATTTAATGTAGTGAGCGTGCTCAGCCGTGTCTGACTCTTTGTGACCATTTAGACTGTAGCCTGCCAGGCTCCTCCGTCCAAGGGATTTCCCAGGCAAGAATACTGGAGTGGGTTGCCATTTCCTCCTCCAGAGGATCTTCCCAAGCCAAGGATCAAACCCACATCTCCTGCATTGGCAGGCAGATTCTTTACCACTGAGCCACCTGTGAAGCCCAGGTGTCTTTATAAAAGGAAAACCATGTGAACACAGACATGCATGCACAGAGAGAGTGCATCGTGGGAAGATTGGATCTAACCTGCCACAAGCTGAGAAGTGCTAGAAGCCAGGGCAGGGTTAGAGGGAGCATAGCCCTGCTGGTACCTTGATCTCAGACTTACAGCTTCCAGAACCATGAGGCAAGATATTTCTATTATTTAAGTGGCTGCGTTCTTGACACTGTTACAGCAGCCCTAGCAAAGTAATCCAACTCATCTCTATTTTCCCATTTTCTTTGCTTTTGAAAGGAATGTTGAAATGAATAATATTGTGCCTAAATGGATATTTTCTTCCAACTATTATACCAAACTTACTAAAGTTCACATACAGTATATGCACCTGTTTTAAGGGTACAATGTAAGAAATTTCCAAAAAAAGTTTATACCATTTTGACTAGCACTTTAATCAAAATATAGAACTTTTCCATTCCCCTAGAAAGTTTACCCATCTTCCATACTCAACCCTTCCTATCTCCTGACTCAGTTAATACCTACTGTGATTTCTTTACCTGTAGATTATTTTTGCCCTTTCTAAAGGCATAAGAGAAACTAGATAGTCTGCAATTTTGTTTGGGGAGTGTATGTGTGTGCATGTGCACATGTGCTTACCTTCCTTCAGTAAACCTGTTTTAGAAATCTGTGTTGCTGTGTGTATCAGTAGTTCATTCCTTTTTATTGTTGTGTAATTTTTCATTATGTGGATATATCATAGTGTATATATATCTGTTGATTGACATATGGAATCTTTCCAGATTTGGGATATTAGGAATAGGAATGCTAAGAATATTTATGTTAAAGACTTTATGTGGAAACATGCTTTCCTTTTTCTTGGATGAATAACTAGGAGTGGAATGGCTGGGTTATGTGATAGTGTATTTTTAATGTTATGAGAAACTACCAAATTGTTACTGAAAAGTGGTTGTCTCTAGCAAAGTATGAAAGTTCCAGTTGCTCCATATCCACACCAATGCTTGATCTTCTGGGAGACTGTAATGGTAACAACATGTTGGTTTTTATTTGTATTTCTCTAGTGACTGATATTGAGTATTTTCACATGGCTTACTGGTCATTCCTATATGTCCTTTTCTGAAGTCTCTTCAAATTTTTCTCCAATTTTGGTTTGTCATCTGTCTTATTGTTTAACTGTAAAATACACAGATGTTTGTTATGTCTATATTATTGAATAATATAAATGATAAGCATATTTCTCTTCAGGATACTAGTCCTTTGTCAAGTGAGTGGTTAGGAAATAATTTCCTCTAGGTTGTAGCTTTGTCTATTAATTTTCTCAACACTTTTCATGAATGAGCAGAAATTTGCAATTTTAAAGCAGTTACATTTTATGCCTTTTGTATCCTATCTAAGTAAGATATCTTGAAGTTACAAAGCTGTCAGAGATCAGTTTTCCCGGCTTTGTTTTTGTTTTTTTTAATGCTGTAGTTATTTTTAGGTCTGATCTTTTATTGATTACTTTCATTGGCATGAATAATGAGTTAAAATTTTCCCCTTCTAAGTATCTAACTCTTCTAGCACCATGGTACCATTTATGAAGAACATTATCAGGAACCACATTTTGAATAATTCACAAGTCAGTCACAGGAACCACACATTGAATAATCCTGTTTACATAAACTGTCCAGAATAGGCAAACCCATAGGGATAGGAGATTACCATATGATGGGTGGAAAGGGTAATAGTGTATGATTGCTACAAGATTCGAAGAAGGTAATGGCACCCCACTCCAGTACTCTTGCCTGGAAAATCCCATGAATGGAGGAGCCTGGTAGGCTGCAGTCCATGGGGTCGCTAAGAGTCGGACACAACTAAGCAAATTCACTTTCACTTTTCACTTTCATGCACTGGAGAAGGAAATGGCAACCCACTCCAGTGTTCTTGCCTGGAGAATCCCAGGGACAGGGGAGCCTTGGTGGGCTGCCATCTATGGGGTCGCACAGAGTCGGACACGACTGAAGCGACTTCGCAGCAGCAGCAGCTACAATATTTCTTTCTGGGATGAAGAGACTATTTTAAAATTAGTTATTCTGATGAGTGACTGAAATAATAATGATGTCCATTCTCATTGAAAAGGAAAGAGAAACCTTTACAAAAGAGAAAGTCTTTTTGCTTTGGAATGGGAAAAAATAAAGGAGACCATATGCCTCTCCAGACAAAATATACAGCAATAAAAAATGTTTAGTGTGATAAGAAAATGAGAGAGTCTGCAGGAGAAAATAATCAGTATTAGAAACATGTTTATCATCAGGCAATTAGCAGCGTTTGGTAGAGATAGAATTGAATGCTTGAGAATTGAAGTTAGAAATCTGATATAACTTATGAAAGGAACACAAAAAAATCAATAATTAGAAAATGGTAAATATGTTTTAAAAAATATATACAGTGGTAATGAGGGCCTGATTAGGTTCTTGGCCTTGCTTTGATTTGGAGCCAGTTCACTTCTGTGTCTTTATTCATCAATGAGTGATATGAAAGCAGTAGTAGAGGAAATATGTTATGGAGATGAGATAAATTTAGAGGTTTGTCAGCAGAAATTCTAGTGAGTGAGGAATTCCTGGGTCATAGCCACACTGAGATGGATGAACTCAGTGTCTTAAGTTTGTTTTTGTGGTCATTTACTAGATTTGGGCTTCCCTCATAGCTCAGTCCAGAGAAGGCAATGGCACCCCACTCCAGTACTATTGCCTGGAAAACCCCATGGACGGAGGAGCCTGGGAGGCTGCAGTCCATGGGGTCGCTAAGAGTCGGACACGACTGAGCGACTTCACTTTCACTTTT
Source organism: Cervus elaphus (assembly GCF_910594005.1). Classification (NCBI taxonomy): domain Eukaryota; kingdom Metazoa; phylum Chordata; class Mammalia; order Artiodactyla; family Cervidae; genus Cervus; species Cervus elaphus. Next base: position 138,801,499 of record NC_057848.1, on the reverse strand, counting down.
CACTTTCATGCACTGGAGAAGGAAATGGCAACCCACTCCAGTGTTCTTGCCTGGAGAATCCCAGGGACGGGGAGCCTGGTGGGCTTGCCATCTACGGGGTCACACAGAGTTGGACACGACTGAAGTGACTTAGCAGCAGCAGCAACACAGCTCAGTCAGTAAAGAATTCTGCCTGCAATGCAGGAGACCCGGGTTCAATTCCTTGGTCAGGAAGATCCCCTGGAGAAGGAAATGACAATATACTCTATTACTCTTGCCTGGAAAATCCCGTTAACAGAGGAGCCTGGTGGGCTACAGTCCATGGGTCACAAGAGTCGGACACGACTGAGCGACTAAACCACCCCTAGATTTGGTGACCAAGGAAAGGAAGGAGAATAATTTAATAGATGCTGTGTTAGTTTTCTTAGAGTTGCCGTAATGAAATACCACAAGTTGGATGACTTAAAGCAATAGAAATTTGTCTTCTCATAGTTGTGGGGCCTAGAATTCCAAAACCAAGACACTGGCACAGCTGTGCCCTAGGAAAAAATCCTCTCTTGACTTTTCCTACCTTCTGGTGTTGGTTGGCAGTCCTTGGTGTTCCTTGGCTTGTGGATGTGTGACTATAATCTCAGCCTCTATCATCAGATGGTCTTCCTCCTGCCTGTGTCTCTGACTCTTAAAAGGACACCAGGAGAAAAAAAAAAAAAAAGGACACCAGGATGAGGAAATAAGGATTTAAGGCCCACCCTCATCCAGTATCCCTGTTGGCTTAGCGGTATAGAATCCATCTGCTAAGCAGGAGACACGTGTTTGATTCCTTGATCAGGAAGATCCCCTGGAGAAGGAGGTGACAACCCATTCCAGTATTCTTGCCTGGGAAATCCCATGGACGAAGGAGCCTGGCGGGCTACAGTCCATAGGGTCACAAAGAGTCAGATATGAATGCGCAACTAAACAACTCACCAAGTATAAACTCTTCTTCCCTGGATTACAATTGGGAAGATCTTATTCCCCAAAAAGGATCAAGTTCTCAGGTAGTGGAAGTTAGGATTTGAATATATCTTTTTAGAAGATGTAATTCAATCTAGAGTAGGTGCAAGGAAAGTGGGAAGTTAAGTTTCTGCTCCTAGACGGAAGAGCAGAAAACAAAGATGAAGAAAGAAATAGACAAATGAGAGAAGAAGTAGTTGTGTTTTCTGTAGATAAAGGGAACAACCCAGATCAAGTAAGTATCCCACATGAACATTTCATTTTGTATGATGAGGATGGCTTGCATACCAGCTCTCCAACTTGTACTGTCTGTCCTTGTGAATGTTTTCTGACTGCATTGATGATATTTTTTCCTTCTATACATTGGTCACATTTCCTTCTTTCTTAGTAATGATTTTTAAAATGTCATTGTTAAGTGTGACTATCCCTGTGATTAAATGCCAGTGTTCTTCCTTTGAATATTAAGTGTGTGTAGGTGGCTTCTTGGCTGTGGCCATTTAGTTCCATTACAGTTCTTTGTGCTAATTGCTTGGATATTTAAAGAGCTAGTGCAGCTGTGTTCACCAGAAGGGTACAACTCCTTTGCTTGACTAACAGAAGAAGAGAAGGGCTTGGTCTGTGGTTATGGATTAAAACAAAATCACCCCAGGATAATTCAGTTCCGTGCCTAATTAAAGTATCGTTTAGATTTTGCCCTTAAAATATGGATCCAATTCCATTCCCAGTACTGTTTCCTTCAGACTATCTATGGATGCAGGATACTATAAGCAATTTTTGGCTAATGGTCTCACTTAATATTGTTAGTGTGGTCTTTACGTTGTAAGTATCTGTAGGCAGGAGTGGAAAATGCTGATAAAAATGGGGATGTATTTCTCATGTCTGTTTTTCCTGGTCCTGTGTTTTCCATTGAAAGGCTAAGTAACTCCAGAGTAGCAGTCAGGAGGCCGATAGCTACCCCTTGTATTTGGCAAACATGTGTTTGGCTTCTGTTAATTTTCCCTCCAATTTAATATATCAGGTTGAGCCAACACTTGGTATCAAGTGACATATTAACCAGACTATGCTCATATGATGGGTATGGTTGCAAAGCTTTTATTCCATCTTCACCAATTTTCTCAAACCTGATTAGATACACAGGCTCAGATATGAGTCAAAAAATATTTTTTTAAAAAACTCTAATAATGATCAAAACACTAAGCTTATCAATGCCTAAATTCAAAATTTTTGTTAAGATTTAAATTAGGATAAAGATAGAAAATATTATTTAATTCAGCATCTTTTAAACATGAGTTTATAGACTATGTGCTGATATTTTTTTCTCCTAGAAAAATCCAATAGCAAACTACAAGGTAGGTCTTGTGATGAAAATAATGATGAAAATAATGATGAAAATAATACAAAATGAGGTTACCGAAAAGTGCCAATGTGGGCTAAGTATGAGACACATAACTAAGAGGATAGAACAATGTACTTGGACACCAAAATGCTTGCTTCTGAACCCCCACTCCTCCAGATTACAGCTTTGTGACTTTTGACAAGTACCTTAAACATCTTGCCTTAGTTTCCACATCTGTAAAATGGGTGTAACTTATGCCCCATGTCCTGAAGGTGTTACAAGGATTAAATGAGTCATTACATATAAAGACTTGACAGTGATTTAAGTGCCTTGGAATTGCTTACTATTATTAAGTTCTTATGGCAATAACAATATTGTACCCACTAAATTGCAAATATTTTGAAACAAGTTTCTATTTTTTTAACCTTAAGGCAAGTTATAAGTTTTCTTTATGAAAAAAGTATGTGATCTGGACACTTGAGATGGTATAGAATAATCTGGCTATACAACTTTAAAGAGGATTTTTGTCTTCAAATTCCATGGGCACCAATGAAGTATAAGATAGGAAAGAAAATGCACACATTTATTAAGCTTTTTAAAAAAATCCAATGGGGACAGATCTGTATATGAATGATATGAACAATAATCTAGTTTTGAGAATACCTGAGTATGAGAAAAAGGGCTTGCCCTGATTTTCGTTTTCCTTAGGTAAATCACTGTTTCTTAGTTTTCCAATTGATTCTCCACTTCCATTGCTGAATAACCAGTTTACCAATGCAAAGACAAATGCTGAGCACTCAACATGGTGCCATTGTGAGGGAGAGGACAATGACAGGCGGTCGTTTGATTACAGTTAATCCCTTCCATAATTGAGAGTTCTGCTGGCTTAGAGTATTAGTTCCCCCAGAGCCACAGTTCTCCTGGTAATGTGAAAACTGAAATTGCCAAATGACCTGGTCAGAATTCAGCATGCCAGTTAATTAACAGGCAAAATATTACTCTATTTCCTCTACTAATTGATCCTGATTATTAAGAGAAAGTAAGGTTGCTACTTCACAGTGAGTTCAAGGTAGCTATGTCTTGAGCATGGAATTCAAGCAATTCTCTGAAGAACTTCTTCGTACTTCCATGTAAGGTGTTCAAAATTGGTTATACATAGCAATCCAGTGTAGACAGGATCTTTAAGGACTCACATCTTTTAGGAATAAAGGTAAACAACCATGATCAGCTGTGAGTAACATAAAAGTTGAGTAGTGAAAGATGTTATGAACACCTACACTGTGACCAAGTTTAGAAATCAAGGCATTAGACTGTAAGCAGTTTTTCTGCTTGCTTATCATATATTCATGTACATGAACCAATTTATGTTATCTACCTTCTCATCACATGCCATTTTTACTTCTCTGACTGTTACTTCTGACATTCTTACTTTACTATTACTTCCCTAGCACTTTTAATGGTTGCTTAATATTCACATTCCCTGTATTTTATTTCTTTCTACTCGAGGTGCTAATGGACATAATCATGAATTCATATCTTATGTTGAGAAACAAATAATTTGGATAGTGTTGACTGAAAAAAAAAAACAAAAAACACAGCCTAAAAGTTGAGAGTTATGTTGTATTTGATGATCTTGCTGAGGACTGTAGCCTGGGATTTAGCCTCTCAGACAGCTCTGAGAAACTGCTCCAAAGAGATAAGGGATGACCCAGGATATAGAGGAGTTTTTGTTGGGGATAAATGCATCATGTAGTTGAACATTAAAAGATTACAGCTAATCACTAGTAAACATTTCAAGTTAATTATTTTAGTCCTTTTGTATGTATGAGAAGAGGCATGAGTCTAGACACATTAAAATTATTCCTTTGACATGCATCCTAACTATCTGAAGCCAGTATCCAATTTTTCTCTGTCCTGAATGCTCTTCAGGTTGCAACATTGGGGCAGGTGCAGTGGCTGATGATGTTATGGCTGCGATATCCTTTGTTTACTGAAGTAGCAGGTGACATCCTCTGTGTATAAGAGTTAGGAACAAAAGTCATTACATTAAGTCAAAATGACGCTTGAACATTCCTTAGGAAGGTGACACATTAGGGGCTAAAAAACTACCTAAAAAATCCAACCCATGATTTTTTTCTCAGTATGGCAGTAAGTTTCTGTTTCTTGAGCACCAAATGAAGTGCTGACTGGCTTTTAGATGGTATGTTGTATGAAAATACACATCTTTTAAAATATTTATTTGTTTTTGGTTGTTCTGGGTCTATGTTGCTACCTGCAGGCTTTCCCTAGTTGCAGTGAGTGGGGGTTACTCTTTATTGCCGTGTGGGTTTCTCATTGTGGCGGCTTCTGTTGTTGCGGAGCATGGGCCCCAGGGCACATGGGCTTCAGTAGCTGTAGTGTGTGGGCTCGGTAGTTGTGACTCGTGAGCTCTAGATAGCGGGCTCAGTCATTGTGGTGCGCGGGCTTGGTTGCTCCGCAGCATGTGGGTTCTTCCTGGACCAGGGATCGAAGCCATGTCCCCTGCATCAGTCGGCAGATTCTTACCTCTGGACCACCAGGGAAGCCCTGAAAACAATACACCTTTAAATGCTAAAATCACACTCAAAACTTTATGAAATGAAGGCCTGAACTAGGACCAGCCAGTGTATCAGCGTATTCATGCTCCTCACCTTATGCTTCCTCTAGGATATGTGTTTACTGGAATGGTAGACTGAATTGCCCACATTGTTTGAACTTCTAGTTTCCTTCTCCTCTTTCTCAATCTTTGTCACTCTCTATGACTCTTTCTGCTATAAACATAAAAGTTAGATTGTTGTCTATTTCTCCCTTTGGATCTGGTGTGCATGTGTGTGTGCGCACAAGCATGCATGCACACACTGTTTCTCAGATGTGTCTGACTCTTTGCAGCCCCATGGATCTGTTACTACTTGCTTAATGTATTTAGCTGTTTCAGTGTCGGTACATTTTTTTGTGATTATTGTGTCTTCTTGTTGAATTAACCCCATTATCAGGATAGAATGATGTAAGTATAGCTACCTCTGCCCTCTTGTGGTATCTGCTTTGATGGAATACCTTTTGCCATCCCTTCAATTTGAGCCTATGTGTGTCCTTAAAGCTGAAGTGAGTATAATGAAGGCAACATAGAGATGAGTCTTAAATTGTTTGTTTGTCCATCCAGCCACTCTGGGCCTTTTGATTGGAGAACTCAGTCAATTAAAATTTAGAGTATTGGTTAATAAGTCTTGCTAATGCCATCTTATGGTTTCCTGAATGTTTTTATAGTTCTGGTTTTCTTTTCTTCCTTTCCTGTTGCCTTCCTTTGTAAATTGATGATTATTCTGTAGTGGTATGCTTTGATTCCCTTCTCTGTACATTTTGGGGATCTATTTTAGCTTTTCGCTATTTGTCAATAGTTCCTATGAGGCTTACATAAAACTTACATAGAATAATCTGTTTTATGCTGATAACAATTTAACTTCAAATGCAGACAAAACTCTATCCTGTTGCTCCCCCTTTTAAATTTTACTGTCACTGTTTACATTATTTTATGCTATAGCTCTGATAACATTATTGTAGCTGTAAGTAAAGGATAAAGTATTATAAATGACCTTTATACTACAATTAATTAGAACTTCACCATATTACCATATTATGGTATTCATTATCTGAGTATCTTCTTAATTTTACCAGTGTATGGCACATTTTTATATGTTTTCATGTTACTAAATAGCATCCCTTTGCTTCAACTCAAACTACTTTAGCACTTCTTATAAGGCAGATTTAGTGTTGAGGAATTCTCAGCTTCTTTCTGTTTATTTGGAAGAGTCTTTATTTGGGCTTAAGTCTTGAAGGACAACTTTGCTGAATAAAGTATTGTTGGTTGGCATTTTTTTTTCTTTCAGAAGTTTGAATATACCATCCCATTCTCTTTTGGCCTTCAAGGTCTCTGTTAGGGAAATCCTCTGATAGCCTATTTGGGGTTCCCTTCTATGAGATTTTTCCCCCTCTGGCTGCTTTTTAAATTCTTTGTCTTTCAACAGTTTTATTATTGTGTCTTGGAAAAGATCATTTCAGATCAAAAATTTGAGGTCACAGGTTCATGAAGTTGGTTGTTCAGATCTCTCTGTGGGTTTGGGAATTTCCTAGCCATTATTTTTTTAAAAGAAACTTTCTACTCCCTTTCCTCCTCCTTCTCCTTTTGGGACTGCAGTAGTCCTTGCAGTTTCTTTTGATGGTATCTCATAGGTTGTGTAGGCTTTCATCATTCCCTCTCATTGTTTTTCCTTTTTGTACCTCTGGGTAATTTTAATTTCTGTCTTATTCCTCACTAATACTATGTCTTGCTTGTCCAGCTCTCCTGTTGAAGCTCTGTATTGGACTTTTCAGTTCAGTTATTGTATTAAGCTCCAAACTTCCTATTTCATTCTTCTTATGTTTTCTATCTCTTTGTGGAACTTCTCATTTTTTATTGTATAATTTTCTGAGATCATTAAATTGTTTATCCATATTCTCTTGTCTCTCTCTGAGCATCTGTAGAATAATTACCTTGAACTCTCTGCTGGATTATTCCCAAATCACCATTTTTTTGGGACCAGTTACTAAAGGTTTACTGTATTCTTTTGGAACACATTTTTAACACATTTCCCTGATTCCTTGTAATCTCTGTAGTCTGTATGGATGTCTGTACATTTGAAGAAGCAGTCACCTCCTCTAGACTTTATCGATTGAATTCAGTAAGAGAAGACCTGTGGCTCACGCTGTCACCTGAGGTCTAATGATGCAGGTCGCCAAGTGCAGAGGTGTATGGTTACAGTGGTCTGAAGAGGGCATAAAGTCTCTGTGGCTCAGGCTGCCGTAGTCCACAGCATCAACTACATGGATCTAGGTGAGTACTGTGGGTGGATTGCAGTTGCTATAAGTGCCATTAGGATCTTAATATGTGCCTACAGGTCTGGTAGTTAGGGACCAGGGCAAGTAGCAGTGGTGACTTGAGCCAGTGGTTTTCACACACACAGCTGTGGAGGTCATCTGTAGGTAGTTATGTTGTGACAGGGGCCAGTTCCAGACACATGAATAGTGATGGTTTGGGAGCAAGGGCCCGGGTCCGCTATCGGCTCACTAGCTGTTGCCGTGCTCTCCGACGAATGCACACCATCACCCTGGGGCTTCCCTGGTAGCTCAGGCGGTAAAGAATCTGCCTGTGATGCAGGAGACCCAGGTTCAATACCTGGGTTGGGAAGATCCTCTGGAGAAGGAAATGGCAACCCACTCCAGCATTCTTGCCTGGGAAATCCCATGGACAGAACAGCCTGGTGGGCTACAGTCCATGGGGTTGCAAAGGGTCTGACACAACTGAGCAATGAATCTTTTACCACCCTGGGGGTGCACATGGTAGAAGATTGGCTCAGTGGCATGCAAGTGCACCACTGGAGGGGCTAGCTACAGATGGGCATATTGGTGCCAGTCAATGAAAGAAGACAAGGCCTGATCTGAACTGAAAAGCAGCTGCCAGGGCCCTGGTTGTCGATGTGTTCCCATATGCTTGTACACTCTCCCTCCAGGCGTACACACAGAAGTGGAAGCCCGTGACTAGTGTCAGGCCATGGTGTACCAATGCGTGGCTGACAGTGTTAGCACTGGGGGCAGGCCCAATGGTAGGGTTCAGCCAGGGATCCCAAGGCTGGTGCCTTCACTCTCAAAGCTGCTGAAGCCAGATCTGGCTGCCAGTGTGGCTCCTGAGCTCCAATGGATGTGGGGAGGAATTCAGGCAGTTAACATCTTACACTGGCATGGCCGCAGAGACTCTGGATTTCTGCCAGCAGTTTCTGGTCTCCCCTTGGAGGGGGGTGGTGTGGGAAAGGAGCCAGGAGGGACTTGGGCACCTGGCATCCCCAAACGTGGAAGCCTGCGGAGCAAGAGCTGGAGAGATTTTCAGGCATCTCTGGTGGTTGTGCTGGCCTTCAGCTTTATAAGTGGTGAAATCTGAGACATCCCTGGAGGTCCAGGGTTAAGATTTCGCCTTCCAAGGCAGGGGGTGTGAGTTCGATCCCTGGTCGGGGAGCTAAGATCTCACATGTTTCGCAGTCAAACAAACAAACAAAAAAATAACAAAACATAAAACAGATATACTAGTGTAACAAATTCAATAAAAACTTTAAAAAATTGGTCTACTTTTCTTAAAAAATAAGTGGTGATATCTGAGTTTGTCTGAAGAACAGGTATCTGCAAGTCAGGATCACGCCCGCTGCATGTCAGCTAATGGTGGCTGGCCTCTACTTTTCCTGCTTGTTTTTCATAGGCTGAGCACCGTCTCACCAATGCCAGCCTGGGTTGAATGAAACCAAAGCAGAACGTTCATACAGTGTCCTGAGAGGCTGGGCAGTCACCCTGTGCTTCCTCTCCTGGCTGGAGGAACTTTTTCTAGCTGGGAAGTTCCTTCCTGACTCTGAATGGTGCCGTCTTGGGGGATGGGATGATACAGGCAAGGTGAAATTGTCCTCTTTTCCCTCTTGGGCAATTCGTCTCAGTTTTTTGGTTCTACTTCGTTGCTCAGACTTCCTAAGTGGACTCTAGAGGTCTCTGAGAGTTGTTTTGGTTTGTGCTTAGCTGTTTGGCCATTGATACAGGAGGGGAGGTGGAGGGAGCTGGGTTCTCCCATGCTGCCATTTTTTCCCTTGCAATCCTGGAACCACCAAAATTTGCACAGTGTGAAGTAGAGCTTCTTTCTTAAATCACAGTATTGGCCAGCAATTGGCATTGATCACTTCATTATTCCTTAAATGCGTTATATGTGGTATACATGCTAGTTTTTAATGTACGATGATGATGATAAAACAGTCTTAAAAAAAATAGTCTTATTTTGTAGCAGCTGAATTTTCCATGTTCTTGCCTCAATGCATAGAATGGGAGGCACTGTAAGCTGACCACCATAAGAAATCAATCAGGGTCAATAGCTATGCAATCAAAAAGAGTAGAGAAATACTCTGTTGTCATGTGCTAATCCCTACCAAGCATGAAACAAGCATGAAAGGCTATCACTGATCCACACATGATATGGTCTTGGAGACACAGATTTTACTCGTAATGAATATATATTTCACTTAAATACCAGTTTGAATATAATACAGTTTTAAACATAGAACAGTAGCTCTTTCACTGATGTTCCAAATCAAATCTGTAGTCCTAACTTACATAAACTTTCACTGATTGATGAAAAATAAATCGTTGGGGAATATTTACCTTTCTTCCATAAATTAGAATTGGGCAGACCAACAAAAATTAAATGGGATGGGCAGGATGGAGAAGGGGTTTGAGAACAAATGATACAAATTAATGCAAAAGCCAAGAGGTCAATTGCAAGTTTGGGTCTAGATTTTGTGGGATCTGAAGTTTATGCAATTTGGGGGTGCTTCTATAAGGATAATGATACAGGACTATGAATACAAAATTAGGCAGAATGTTGAATCATTATTTATAATGAGAAAAAAACATAACAGCACATGTTGGTTTTCTTGGAAATTCAGATTGCTGTCTCTGAGAAAAAATAGGAAATTTGCCAGCAATGCTTCAAAAGACTGGTTTCCTGTTGGAAAGCTGGCTTCCTCTCCCCATCTAGAACATTCTACAACTTCCCCAAAATGACCAGCACTCCAAAGAGTCTGTGCAGCTGAGAGGCCCTTGATGATACTGAAGCCTCATTTGCTTCCTGGGGAATCTACCTCTCGTCAGTAATATATCTTATGTCTGATTATATATTTGCTGCACGACTCCCACCCCAGTGTTTCCCCTCAGGGATCTGTACCCAAGGATCCGGCTTCTAACTCATCTATCTCTAGGTGATGATAGCGCTGGCATAGGCTACTCCCTGGGAGAACAAAGCGATAGTTTCAAAAGAGCAGGCAGGCTCCTCCCACAGCTCCTCCCCTGACTCAGCACAGAGAGCAGCCAATAAAGCCCAGCTACCAAGTTCTCCTTGAAAGGACTCTGCCTGCACATTTAGCACCCCAGCATTTCTTTCTGCTACCCCAGAATCTGACTTCTAGCTTGCCTGTCCCTGAGAACAAGAGGGCCTGACAGATGCCAGGCCCTGGAGGCCACTGGCAGAAAAGCAGCGGTTGCAAGGATCTTGGAGGCACACGCTCCTTGCCCAGTGCAGCACAGAGCAAACAGTGACAAACTCCAGATCCAAGCTTTTCCCCTGAGGATCAAAGGAGTTGAACTGCACTGCCAGAACCGTAGCATTCGCTTCTGCTGTTCAAGGGACCGATTTCTGTCTTGCCTGTCTCAGAGCACTAATGGGACCTCTCAGGCTCAAGAGGCCAGGGGGCTGCTAAGAACAAGACACTGCTTTGGGAGTAGCACAAAGGTTTGAGAAATAGCCCACATTTCTGGCTGAGAGGATTGAGTGTCTTCTCCTGCACAAGACCCATCTGTGAAGACTGGAAGAGATGACTCTCTTCTAATGTGCAGAACTCAACACAGTGAAGGCAAAGAAACAGGGAAATATGTTACAAATAAAAGTAAAAGATAGGACTTCCCTGGTGGTACAGTGGATGAAAAGAGTCCACCTGCCAATGCAGGAGATGCAGATTTGATCCCTGGTCTGGGAGGATCCCACATGCCCTAGAGCAACTAAGCCCATGTGCCACAACTACTGCGTCCACATGCCCTAGAGCCCATGCTCCACAACAAGAGAAACCACTACAATGAGAAGCCCTGCACACCTCAACTAGAGAGTAGCCCCAGCTTGCTGCAAGTATAAAGCCTGTGAGAAACAATGAAGAGCCAGTGCAACTAAAATATAATTAATTTTTAAAAAAAGAAAAAGATAGATCTCCAGAAACCAATCCTAATGAAACAGACACATGTAAAACACCTGACTGAGAATTCAAAGTAACATAAAGATGCTCCCTGAAGTCAGGAGACCAATGCCAATGTGTGAACCTCTTGTGTGCATGCCTGTGTATGTGTGTTGTGTGTGTAACTCCTACCAAGGAGTGATTTTTTGTTTGTTTTAGTTGTTTAACACAAATCCTACATTAGTGCTTTTATAACTTCCGAAGAGTGAGATACTCAGTAATGAGGACAAACATTAATATTGTCATAATTAGGTGCCAAGCCAAGTTCTTTGTATTTACTTCTGTGATGCTTACAAGAACCTGATAAGGAAAATTCTATCTCCATTTTACACAGGCACAGAGAGCTTTATTAACTTTACGAATATCACAGAGCTAATAAGATGGGGGGTGGTGCTCTGAATACTGTGGGCTTAATTTCAACATTCTACCACCTCACCAGATTGTATCATACATTAATGGGTATGTAGTGTTTGTGACATGGGAGTCCTCAGCTGTAAATGGTTGTTCTTTCACCCCCTGTGGAAGACCATTTATTTCACATCTTATCACAATAGTTGTAAGAGAATGTGGCTGGAAGTATATTTGCATTTTGATCTCTTGCTAATACATTTTCTTAGGTTTTTTAATTCTTATTTTATATTGGAGTATAGTTGATTAACAACGTTGTGTTAGTTTCAGGTGTACAGCTGAGTGATTGAGTTATACGTATATCTATTATTCTTCAAATTCTTTTCCCATTTAGGTTATTACAGAATAGTGAGCAGAGTTCTCTGTGCTATACAGTAGGACCTTGTTGGTTATTTGTTTTAAATATAGCAGTGTGTGTATGTCCATCCCAAACTCTGAATCCACCCACCCCCACCCTTCTCCCTGGGTAACCATCAGTTCATTCTCTAAGTCTGAGTCTATTTCTATAGTATAAATAAGTTCATTTGTAGCAATCCTTTTTTAGAGTCTGCATATGAGTGATATCATATAGTATTTATCTTTCTCTGTCTGACTTACTTCACTTAGTATGATCATCTTCAGGTCCATCCATGTTGCTACAAATGGCGTTATTTCATTCTTTTTAATGGCTGAGGAGTATTCCATTGTGTGTGTGTGTATGTGTATAGATATATTTAGATGTCTCTATATATAGATATATAAATGTATATACATACACATAACATACATCCATCTGTTGTATACATATATTTTTTATCCATCCATCTGTTGTTTGATATTTCGGTTGCTTCCTTGTCTTGGCTGTTATAAATAGTGCTGCAATGAATATTGGAGTATATCTATCCTTTTGAACCATGTTTTCCACCAGATATATGCCCAGGAGTGGGATTGCTGGATCATATGGTAGCTCTATGTGCAGTTTTTTAAGGAACCTTCATAGTGTTCTCCATAGTGGCTGTACCAACTTACATTCCCACCAATAGTAGAGGAGGGTTCCCTTTTCTCCACACCCTCTCCAGCATTTATCGTTTGTAGACTTTTGGTTGATTGCCATTCTGACTGGTGTGAGGTGATATCTCACTATAGTTTTCATTTACATTTATCTAATAATTAGCCATGTTGAGCACCTTTTCATGTGCATGTTGGCAATCTGTATGTTTTCTTTGGAGAAGTGTTTATTTAGATCCCTCACCCCATTTTTTGATTGGATGGTTGTTGTTGTTGAGTTGTGTGAGCGGTTTGTAAATTTTAGAGATTAATGCCTTGTAGGTCCCATCATTTGCAAATATTTTCTCCCATTCTATAGGTTGTCTTTTTGTCTTATTTATGGTTTCCTTTGCTGTGCAAAAGCTTTTGAGTTTAATTGGGTCCCACTTGCTTATTTTTGTTTTTATTTACATTTCTCTAAGAAAGATTGAGATATTGCAATGATTTATGTCAAAGTGCTCTGCTTATCCTTTCCTGTAAGAGTTTTTTAGTATTCAGCCTTACACATAGGTATTTAATCCATTTTGAGTTTTATGTGTGTATGGTGTTAGAGAATGTTCTAATTTTATTTTTTTGCATATAGCTGTCCAGTTTTTCCAGCATCATTTTTTGAAGAAAGCATCTGTTTTCCGTCATATAGTCTTGCCTCCTTTGTTGTAGATTAGTTAGTCCTGCCTCCTTTGTTGTAGATTAGCTAACCATAAGTGTGTGAGTTTATCTCTGGACTTTCTGTTGTGTTCCATTGATCTTTATCTCTGTCTTTGTGCCAGTACCATACTGTTTTGATGATTGTAGCTTTGTAATATAGTCTGAAGGCAGGGGACCTGACTCCTCCAGCTTGAGTTTTCTTTTCAAGATTGCTTTGGATACTTGGGGTCTTTTGTGTCTCCGTACACATTTTAAAATTATTTTGTTCTAGTTCTGTGAAAAATAGCATTAGTAATTTGATAGGGATTGCATTGAATCTGCAGATTGCCTTGGGTAGTATAGTCATTTTGACAATATTGATTCTTCTAATTCAAGAACATAATATATATTTCTGTCTGTGTACTCTTCAGTTTCTTTCATCAGTGTCTTACAGTTTTCTTGCTAATATGTTTTCTAAGAAACTTCTCCAGCTTGTGTGCCAAGACACAGCCCTGTCTTCCTTAGTTTCATTTTTCCTAGTTGCTTTGTGTTTCATGAGGTCAGGAACCACGTCTTCCATTTCCCATCAATGTTCCAGAATCATGGCATGGGCTAGGCTCATAAGAAAGGAATAACGAACATTGGTTTATTCACTGCTACTTTTTTATCCGCAAGCCACTACTGAAGGTTACCTGTAATTTGCATTCCTTCAGACAAGATTTATTGATAGTCCATTATGTGATAGAGATACAACAAGAACAAAACAATTCTGCTGCCATTGTGGAATTTACAGTGTAATAGGAGGAAACATAAGTGAACAAGTTATGGAGTGATTTGATATATCAACACATATGTAATGAGTCAGTATATTTAGTTTCAGAGGGAATGGAGTGACCTAATACTGATTTTGACAAGAGAGGTCTGACTCAGTCATGGAAGTGAAAGAAACTCTTAGGGATTATTTTATCTGATCACTCACTTTGTAGATAGCAAATTGGAGTAATGGAGTGTTGAATGGGATTTTGCCTATTAGTCTTGGCTTGGCTATGAAGAAAAATAGTTGGTAGAAAAAAAAAAAAACTTTGAATAAGCTTAACCTCAAGAGAGGCTTTTTCTAAAACACCATCTTCTTCAAAGGATTTAAGGGCAACAGAATCAGGTCTACTTGTTTCATGTATCCTGTCATCACAGAATTGGCCAAGACCTAGAGACAAGAGGAAAGAGAGTCATGCTGAACAGTTTTTGGAGTATGCAGGGTGTCCAAAGAAAGGCTCCTTCTTTCTCCTTGCCTTTTTGACTCTCCTCCTAAATCTAAATGATGACAGTGATAGTTCTGTTCTAAGAGATTTGCTCGAATTTTGATTGAGTCTACAAGAAGGGGAGGCTGTGCTCTCTTCATATTTTCTCATCCAGATGTCCTGGTACCACAGCCTAAGGGAAGTCATTACAGTCTTTGGAAGTGTAGTTAGATGGGTGTTCTCTGGAGGTTTATGGCTTAGTGAAGAGAAAGATTGATGTTACTTTTTGATCTAGAGATTTCTGAAGATGGGAGTCTCACTGTAGTGGTCAAGGTCAGCAAGACTTAAAGAGATCATGGTATAAGGAGGACTTGGGTAAAAATACAAAAGTATCTTCACCCCATCTCAGTTCTCCACAGTCTTTGGAGAAGGAGACAGTAGCAGTTCCTGTAGCTCTGAGAAGAGCTCCAGGGCTTCCCAAGCCACTGACTGGCTAAGCATTGGGATATTCAACCCAGAGAAGGGATTGAGAGTATAGTGTATGGGCAGGAGGCCAGCAGGAGATAATGGACTACTGCTCTCTAGGGGTACTTGGTTCTGGAGTCTTCCTGGGTAAAGCTGATATCCACCCTGAGTGTTAACCATACCATCTACATACCCATAACCACAGACAGAATCAGACCAAACTAGAATGAGACACGTGGCTTCAGTCGGCAACAGCTGCATATGAGCTTTTCTATGCCCTTGATTTTTCCTCCCTGTTCCCAGACCTGTAGGAGCTACACATGTAAGAGGAAGGTAGAAGGAAAATTCCAGACCCAGGCCCCACAACACATACACACGTACATAAAGTGCTGCACTGATGGAAGGAGGAGTGAGAAGGGGAATAGACCTCAATCTATTTCATCCCATTCCCCTGGACACATAAACCCAGTGTTAACTGTAAGAGCTTCAAAATAATGTGATATCAGAGTTTTATATAGAATAAAAATTTAATATAAAAAAATAACAGATTTTTGAGGGAGTAGCCCTCATAGTCAACAAAAGAATCTGAAATGCAGATACATGGGTGCAGTCTCAAAAATGACAAAATGATCTCTGTTCATTTCCAAGGCAAACCATTTAATATCACAGTAATCCAAGTCTATGTCCCATCCAGTAATGCTGAAGAAGCTGAAGTTGAACGGTTCTATGAAGACCTACAAGACCTTCTAGAACTAACACCCAAGAAAGATGTCCTTTTAAGCATAGGAGACTGGAATGCAAAAGTAGGAAGTCAGGAGATACCTGGAGTAACAGGCAAATTTGGCCTTGGAGTACAAATTGAAGTAAGGCAAAGGCTAACAGTTTTGCCAAGAGAATGCACTGGTCATAGCAAATACCCTCTTCCAACAACACAAGAGATGACTCTACACATGGACCTCACCAGATGGTCAATACTGAAATCAAATTGATTATATTCCTTGTAGCCAAAGATGGAGAAGCTCTATACAGTCAGCAGAAACAAGACTGGGAGCTGAATGTGGCTCAGATCATGAACTCCTTATAGCCAAATACAGACTGAAATTGAAGAAAATAAGGAAAACCACTAGACCATTCAGATATGACCTAAATCAAATTCCATACAATTATACAGTGGAAGTGACAAATTGATTCAAGGGATTAGATCTGATAGACAGAGTACATGAAGAACTATGGACAGAGGTTTGTAACATTGTACAGGAGGCAGTGATCAAGACCATCCCCAAGAATAACAAATGCAAAAAGGCAAAATGGTTATCTGAGGAGGCTTTACAAATAGCTGAGAAAAGAAGAGGAGGAAAAGGAAAGATATATCCCTCTGAATGCAGAGTTCCAAAGAATAGCAAGGAGAGATAAGAAAACCTTCATAAGTGATCAATGCAAAGAATTAGAAGAAAACAATAGAATGGGAAAGACTAGAGATCACTTCAAGAAAATTAGAGATACCAAGGGAACATTTCATGAAAAGATGGGAACAATAAAGAACAGAAATGGTATGGACCTGACAGAAGCAGAAGATATTAAGAAGAGGTGGCAAGAATACACAGAAGAACTATACAAAAAAGATCTTCATGACCTAGATAACCATGATGGTGTGATCACTCACCTAGAGCCAAATGTCCTGGAATGCGACATCAAGCGGACCTTAGGAAGCATCACTATGAACAGAGCTAGTGGAGGTGATGGAATTCCAGTTGAGCTATTTCAAATCCTAAAAGATGATGCTGTGAATGTTTTGCACTCAATATGAAAGCAAAATTGGAAAACTCAGCAGTGGCCACAGGACTGGAAAAGGTCAGGTTTCATTCCAGTCCCAAAGAAAGGCAATGCCAAAGAATGTTTAAGCTACCACACAATTTTACTCATCTCACACTCTAGCAAAGTAATGCTCAAAATTCTCCAAGCCAGGCTTCAACAGTGTGTGAACCATGAAATTCCAGATGTTCAAGCTGGCTTTAGAAAAGCGAGAGGAACCAGAGATCAAATTGCCAACATCAATTGGATCATCAAAAAAGCTAGAGAGTTACAGAAAAACACCTACTTCTGCTTTATTGACTCTGCCAAAGCCTTTGACTGTGTGGATCACAACAAACTGTGGAAAATTCTGAGAGATGGGAATACCAGACCACCTAACCTGCCTCCTGAGAAATCTATATGCAGATCAAGAAGCAATAGTTAGAACTGGACATGGAACAACAGACTGGTTCCAAATAGGAAAAGGAGTACGTCAAGGCTGTATATTGTCACCCTGCTTATTTAACTTATATGCAGAGTACATCATGCAAAATGCCTGGCTGGCTGAAGCACAAGCTGAAATCAAGATTGCTGGGAGAAATATCAATAACTTCAGATACACAGATGACTACCCTTTTGGCAGAAAGTGAAGAACTAAAGAGCCTCTTGTTGAAAGTGCAAGAGGAGAGTGGAAAGGTTGGCTTAAAACTCAACATTCAGAAAACTAAGATCATGGCATCCAGTCCCCTCCCCTCATAGTAAATAGATGGGGAAACAATGGAAACAGTGACAGACTTCATTTTTTGTGGCTCCAAAATCACTGCAGATGGTGATTGCAGCCATGAAATTAAAAGACACTTACTCCTTGGAAGAAAAGTTATGACCAACCTAGACAGCATATTAAAAAGCAGAGACATTACTCTGCCGACAAAAGTCTGTCTAGTCAAAGCTATGATTTTTCCAGTAGTCATGTATGGGTGTGAGAGTTGGACTGTGAAGAAAGTTGAGCGCCAAAGAATTGATGCTTTTGAAGTGTGGTGTTGGAGAATAGAATACTCTTGAGAGTCCTTTGGACTGCAAGGAGAGCAAACCAGACAATTCTAAAGGAAGCCAGTCCTGAATGTTGTTCACTGGAAGGACTGATGCTGAAGCTGAAACTCCAATACTTTGGCCACCTGATACGAACAGCTGACATTTGAAAAGACCCTGATGCTGGGCAAGATTGAAAGCAGGAGGAAAAAGGGTACACCAAAGGATGAGATGGTTGGATGGCATCACCGATTCGATGGACATGAGTTTGAGCAGGCTCAGTGAGTTGGTGATGGACAGGGAAGCCTGGCGTGCTGCAGTCCATGGGGTCACAAAGAGTCAGACACGACTGAGTGACTGAACTGACCTGAACAGATTTGCCTGTTTTACAATAAGAAACTGAAAAAGGGAGAATTTGAGATTTCATACTTGAAGGTAATTAAAAGAGAGACTATTTCACTTTTTAGAGTTCACAGTGATATACCATGGTGGGAGGTGGGAGGCATGGAAGCCTTACACCATGACAGGGAAAACTATTTTATCACTTATATTGTAAAAAAAAAAAAAAAAAGAAAGAAAGAAAGAAAAATTGCTTGGCATATGCTGATGATAAAAACAAACTTTTAGATTTTATAATTTTTATAATAGTGACTCCAGTGAAGATGCACTCCCTGCCCTTAGAACAGTCCCTACCAAACCTCCCTTATGTTACACAGTTGCCAATTGAGACTCCTCCAAAATACATTATGTGGCCTTGGTGATTTGCCCAGAGAAACATGCCTCCTTTTCCTAGGGAAGATAATTTATTTAGGGGTAGATAATTTTGTAGACATTTTATTAATAGAATCCCTGGCTTTGAGTTTTAAGTCTTTTACATTTTTCTTTAAATTAGTTACAGATTTAGGCAGATACAGTGGATCATTGGGGTCCTTTGGGAAGCAGACGTGGAGAGACATCTGTGAGCACAAGAAGATTATTGTGGAATAATGCTGGAGAGATCTATTTAAATAGAGGGAGCAGGATTGGGTAGAGAGAGTCTTAGTCCATCATAGAGCTCTGACAGCATCTCAGCCAACCCAGTAGCGAGCTGGACTTGTTAGGAGACCCTTGTAATGGGAGGGAATGATCAGGTTTTAGTAATCCCACTCCGTACAGCCCTTGACTGGGGGCTGCTCAGGAGCACGGCATCAGCTCGAAAGATGTCATAGTCAGTTCAGGTCATAGTTCAGTTCAGTCAGGTCAGTTCATAGTCAGCTGCTATAAAAAATAGAACCCAGACTGAGTGGCTTAAACAACGGACATTTATTTCTCACAACTCTGGAGACTGTTGGAGTCCAAGATCAAGGTTCTGGCAGATCTGTTGTGTGTTGAGGGCCCACTTCCTCACTGTGTTCTCACATGATGGAGAACAGAAAGAGAAGAAATCATCTCTGTGTATTATGTATAACATGGTATATGAGGGCACTATTCCCGTTCCCTAACACCTTAATTTGCCACCGGAGGCTGTCGGTCAGGTGTGTCCCTTGTACCTGAACAGCAAGTTCTTTGTTGAAAGGAGATCTAAGGGGTGCGTATCCCTGGCTCGCATACCTCATCACCACGTTAAATTTCTGCATCCCCAGCTTTTGTATTAATTTCATAAGTGTAATAAGTTCCTTGTGATTCCTTATTAAACATTCATCAGTCACTTCTATACAGTCAGGTACCATTTGGACACCCAGCATGTGCAAATGTTAAGAGTAAATCTGGTCAACATGGAACTGGAGGCTTTGTGTGACTTGAGTCACTTCTGTGTTTAATTTCAGCTTCTATTTGAGCAAATAAAGGGTGAATTCCCTAACAAAACAGTATCTTTTTCATCTTCATACGTTCCCATTCCCTTCTCACCCCACACAAAAAAATTACAGAGCCTGGCAGGGTACCTGCAGGGTCATGGTGAACGTTGTATTTAATAGAATGATCGCTTTGAGAATGTTTTGTCTTCTTCCCTTCCCTTACATTTCATTGTGAGTGCAAACCGCCTCTGTGTCACTTGCTGCTGCTAGTGCTTCTGACTTTGATTTTGAAATCAATTCGCTTTTTCTGTTTTCTTATTTATGAAAGAGGAAATAAAACCCCCAATAGCACTGGGTAATAAATACTGAGAAGAAGAAATGTATTATTACCAAAAATTGAACTGCTTTTTTCTGGACCTGCCACTCCAGTGACATCTCCAGAAAGGTAATGTTATTTCCAGCAACACATGGAAATGGCTGGGAGCAAGACATGCTACAGATTGAGGGAGTCAGACACTCAAAACTGTGAACACAAATTTAGGGAGGGAAGAACGGAAAGGAGGGAGGTTAGAGAAAAGAATTGTATACTGAAATTTGAAGCTTGGGAGGCTCCTCGGAGTAAATTTAATGACAGCTTTCACTTTGTCAGCGGACCGAGGATAATTTTATGACTGTGGGATGCTTACAGACAAGATCAGGACATCTAAATACAACAGGGAGGGCCAAGTGGTAGCTGGGATGCAATGTAAATGCCAGGAATCCTTAGTAGCTGCCAAGGAAGGACCTGTCCTTTTCAGGCTTTGGAAAAAGGAGCAAATCATCACCGTCAGCCTACAGCAAACCCTGGTGGTCATCTGCAGGATAAGTCTGACGAGTCATGAGGCTGCCATTAAACCTGAATAAGTGACTAAGAACCAGTAGCTTCAGAGGATGTGGTTTCATCTGCAAAGGTGTCCATGATGGATGCCTTTCTACGCTAGGAGACAGTCCTTGAGTCCTGACTTCCTGAGAGGACCCAGGGAGAGCTGCAAACAGGGAAGCTGAAACCGAGCCACATGGGGGCTTCCTGGAAGTCTCTTTGATGCAACTGATTATGATGTTCTGCGGGATAATTTACTTGTTTCAAGTGCATGATTAATGGGATTATTATTCATAATTAGGAAATGCCCAGGGAGCAAAGAACACAAACAGTGTTCTGACTAACTGTCAGTAATTGTCAGGCACACACTAATAATGCCCAGGAAATGAAAAGGCTCTGGCATTTAAAAACAAGTTTATTAAGAATGCCATTTTCTAATAGCAGTTGAGTGCTATGGGCAGTGTTATGTCCTGCCAATTATGTCACCTCAAAGTGCCATTCCTCATGGCACCCCTTGCAGAGTGCACAGAGGAGGCCCGTCAGATAGCATTGCTTAATTATGGCCTTTGTAGTAGGCGCCTTTGTAAACAACATCCCTCTCTCTCTTCTCCTTCCTCATCTCTTCCTAAAATCGCGTGTACTGCGGGTCCATTAAGGAAACACACCATATTAGAGGCACAGAATCTGTTAGCTACCAGCTTAGCCTCTAATG
Source organism: Cervus elaphus (assembly GCF_910594005.1). Lineage (NCBI taxonomy): Eukaryota > Metazoa > Chordata > Mammalia > Artiodactyla > Cervidae > Cervus > Cervus elaphus. Next base: position 138,780,403 of record NC_057848.1, on the reverse strand, counting down.
AGAAAGCTTTATAAGGCAAATGAGCTCAGTTTTAAGGAAATGGCTTCTCTTCTTGTGTGGGTGGGGGAAATCGTAGAGCCGTTTCTATAGCAGAAAGCTATTATCTCTCTCTCTCTCTTTTTTTTTTTTCCTGTCCTCTTTGCCACAACCGATCAAAACACTGCCATAGTCACCATTGCAAATTACTGCCAACTGCAGTGAGCTGGAGAAAGACTCGGGTCAGAGCGAAGGATCATTTGTAGAAGCAGTTAACCAACTTCTCCAGTGGAATATCTTTAGGACTACAGCCATCAGAAAAATCTGGGCATCCCGTTTGGATGTCCGAAGAAATTAGACAATGGTGAGAGATAGGAGATAACAGACCTCAAACACATGTCACAACTTGCTTCTTCTTGTGAGTGTGCTCTGTGGGATTTTCAAAAGAATGTATAGGTGCAGTGCTGCATGCACATATTTGAGTTTTTGCAGGTCTGGGAGGGAACAAGAAAGGAAGGAGGCAGAAAGTGCGTTGGTGTTGACTAATCCAATGTAAGCTAAATGCAGAAAGCTAAATGTGGCAATTCAGACTGTAGGAAGAAAGCCCAAATTTTGTGCAAAGTTCGCAAAAAAGGATTATACTTGATTCTGCCTCAGAATATCTAAAACTATAGTTATACTTCATAATTTTATCCCCAAGTAGATCGCTTTTGCTCATGCCATGCTCGTGCCAAGCTAAAACAGAAAATTAAGTGGAATAAAAGTGAAGGTAGCTGAGTCCTACTAGGGCTTCGGGCAGAACAGGTGTCCCTTCAGCATGGCTAGATGGTTGCTGCTGAAAGTATGGCACATGGTCCAGCATCACCTGGGAGCTTGTTAGAAACCCAGAATCAGCCTCCCCTTGGAACCACTAAATCAGAATCTGCATGTTACTAGGGCACTTGCTGAAGTTACCACTGCAGGTTTTTTGTCTTTGTTTTTTAGCTTTATTTTTTTTCTTTAATTGTTTTTATTTTTTTTTAATTGAAGGATAATTGCTTTACAATATTGTGTTGGTTTCGGCCATATATCAACATGAATCAGCCATAGGTACACGCATGTCCCCTTCCTCTTAAACCTCCCTCCCACCCCATCCCATCCCTCTAGGTTGTCACAGAACACTGGCTTTGGGTTCCCTGTGTCATACACCAAATTTCCACTGGTTGTCTGTTTGACATATTGTGATGTATATGTTTCAGTATTACTCTTCCAACCTATCCCTCCTTCTCCTCCCCCACTGTGTCCACAGGTTGGTTCTCTATGTCTGCATCTCCACTGCTGCCCTGCAAATGGGTTCGTCAGTACCATCTTTCTAGATTCCATGTATATGTGTTAATATACAATATTTGTTTTTCTCTTTTTCACTTACTTCCCTCTATATAATAGACTCTAGGTTCATCCACCTTATCAGAACTGACTCAAATGCTTTCCTTTTTATGACTGAGTAATATTCCACAACTTCTTTATCCATTCATCTGTCAGTGGACATCTAGATTGCTTCCAGGTACTATCTATTGTAAATACTGCTGCTTTTTCAATTATGGTTTCCTCAGGCTATATGACCAATAGTGAGATTATTGGGTCATTTGGGAGTTTTATGCCTAGTTTTTTAAGGAATCTCCATAATGTTCTCCACAGTGGCTGTATCAACTTACATTTCCACCAACAGTGCAAGAGTGTTCCCTTTTCTCCACACCTTCTTGAGCATTTACCGTTTGTAGATTTTTTGATGATGGCCATTCTGACTGGTGTGAAGTGATACCTCATTGTAGTTTTGCTTTGCATTTCTCTCATAATGAGCAATGTCAAGCATCTTTTCGTGTGTTTATTAGCCATCTGTATGTCTTCTTTGGAGAAATGTCTGTTTAGGTCTTCTGCCCACTCTGATTGGGTTGTTTGTTTTTCTGGTATTAAGCTGTATGAGCTGCTTGTATATTTTGGAGACTAATCCTTTATCAGTTTTTTCCTTTGCTATTATTTTCTCCCATTCTGAGGGGTTGTCTTTTCACCTTTTTTCACAGGGGTCTGAAAATTACTTTGATCACATTATGGAGAAATGGTTATTAACACACAACAGGTTTTCTTTAAAACTGAAGACTTGTTGTGGAGGGAAATATAAACATCCTCCAGGAGCCAAATATTAAAGAACATTCCATCCAATAGCAGCAGAATACCCAGTCTACTCAAACACACATAGAATATTCTCCAGGATACAACATACATTAGTCTTCACAAATTTAAGAAGCTTGAAAATCATACCACTTATCTTTTCCAACCACAGTATACTAAACTAGATGTCAATAATAGGAGGAAAACTGGAAAATTCCACAGATATGTGGAAATTAAATAATATACACCTGAATGACCAATGGATCAAAGAAGAAATCGAAAGGGAAATTAAAAAAAATACCTTGAGGAAAACAAAAATGAAAATAACAGCATACCAAAACTTAAGGGATGTTGCAAAAGTAGTTCTTGAGGCAGGTTTATAGTGATAAATGCCTATATGAAGAAAAAATAGAGATCTCAAATAACCTAAATCTACAATTCAAAGAACTAGAAGAAAAAAAAAAACAAGCTAAAATTTATTAGAAAGAAAGAAATAACAGAGATTAGAGCAGAAACAGAGAATGGAAGAATAATAGAAAAGATCAATGCAACTAAGGGCTGTTTTTTGAAAAGGGTAAATAAAATTGATGAACCTTTATTGAGAAAAAAAATTTTAAGTCACAGTCATAAACAGACATTACAACTGATCCTGTAAAGTACAAAGAATCATAAGAGCACTATGGACAATTTTACACTAACAAATTACATAACGTAGAAGAAATTCCTGGAAACATACAACCTACTAACAGTAAATCTTGAAGAAAGAGGTAATTTGAGTAGTCCGATAACTAATAAGGAGATCACTTTGTTGGAAGATTTCTGATTACTAATTCAAAATGTAAAATTCAAAATTTACCTCACAGGTGAAATATGCTAAACATTTGAAGAATTAGCAACAGTCTTCTAAAACTTGTCCAAGAATCTGAAGAGAAAAGAACTCTTCAAACCTCATTTTAAAAGGCCAGCATTTCCCTGATACCAAAACCAGACAAAGACACTACAAGAAAAGAAAATTATAGACCAAAATCCCTGACAAACAGAGATATCAAAATCCTCAACAGAATACACTGGCAAATATAATTCAACAATATGTTAAGAGGATCATGCACCATGATCAACTGGGATTTATCACTAAGGTATAAGGTTGTTTCAACAAATGGAAATCAATAAATGTGATACACTACAGTAACAGAATACAGGATAAAATTGTATCACCACAATAGATGCAGAAAAGGGATTTGGCAAAACACAACATTCTTTCATGATTAAAAACATTCAACAAGTTAGGTTTAGAAGGAATGTACCTGAACAAAATAAAGGCCATGTGTAACAAGTTCTCAGATAACAATATTCTCAAGAATGAAAAAAATAAAAACTTTTTTTCTAAGGTCAGGAACAAGACAAGAATGCATACTCTCACTTCTGTTCAACATAGTACCAGAAGTCCTAGCCAGAGCAATTAGTCAAGCAAATAAAATAAATGTCAAATAAAAAATGAAGTAAAATTGTCTCTGGCAGATGATATAATCTATTACATACAACAAACCCTAAAGACTCCACCAAAAATATTGTTAAAACTGATAAGAAATTGAGTAAACTTAAAGGGTACCAAATCAACATACATACAAAAATCAGTTGCAGGGATTTCCCTGGTGGTGCAGTGGTTAAGACTCCACACTTCCAATGCAGGGGGCGCAGGTTAGATCCCTGGTCAGGGAACTAAGATCCCATACACCCCATAGCTGAAAGAAAGGAGAAAGGATTATTCGCTCAGCTGTCTCTGACTCTTTGCAACCCCATGGACTGTAATCCACCAGGCTCCTCTGCCCATGGAATTTTCCAGACGAGAATACTGGAGTGGGTAACCATTTCCTTCTCCAGGGGATCTTCCTAACCCAGAAATAGAACCCAGGTCTCCTGTATTGCAGGCAGATTACTATTTGAGCCACCAGGGAAGCCCATGGAATGGCCAAAATTTTTTTTAAAAGATTGAAAACAAAAATCAGTTGCATTTCTATACACTAACAACAAACTATCTGAAAGGGAAATTAAGGAAGCAATTCCATTTACAAGAACATCAAATATAATAAAATATTTAGGGATAAATTTAACCTAGTTGTTGTACAAGATCTGTATGCTATAAGACACTGATTAAAAAAAAAATGAAAAGCACAAACAAATGGAAAGATAGTCTATGTTCTTAGATTAGAAGAATTAATGTTGTTAAAATGACCATACTTTGTAAAGTGAACTAGAGTCAATGCAATCCTTGTCAAAATCCCAAAGGCATTTTTCACAGAAACAGAAAAGAACAATCCTTTAAAAAATATGATTTACATCTATTTTTTTCTAACAGGAATAAATCCTGGACACACTGACACTATGTCTCATTTTTAAGAGCTTTATCTTTAAGTATTAAGACAGCAGCTAGGTGCAGTAAATAATACACCCATGACTAGCATTATTTGAAAAATAGTATGTTCTCATAATCTCATATGTAAGAAAGAATTTCAAGTAGCAACCATAAAAGCTACAGAATCTCAAAAAAAAAATCTTATTTCTATCTTCTACTTCAGCCTCTAAATTTTTATTTTCAATTGAGTTGAAATTAACTTACCATCAGGCTTCATAAGGTAGAGATGGAGTCAATGCAGCTTTCTCTATTTTCAGTAGAATGGTGTGAGATAGGCATGTGTTACCAGGTTTTCCTACATGCGTTCTCTGAAAACCTACTGGTCCCATTCTGTCTTCTCCCCAAGGGGTCAGGATGCCTTTATACTTGTGATGCTTTTTACTCTTCAGAAAAGCAACATCTGAACCCTCAAATAAAAATGAGTTTTAAAAAACAAGAAACAGATGGAAAAAATTAAAGAAATTGTTATCCCTGCAACACTTTTCATTCCCAGTGGTTCATGTAGTCAGATAATAGCAATTGTTTGAACTAAAATTGCAGGTGGAATGGTTTTACTTAAGGTTTATGAAAAAGATAAATTCTATGGAGAAATTGCTGTGGGAAATTCTAGGAATGGTTGGTAAAGCAGCAATTATGAGTTCATCCTTTCTAAGATTCCCCATTCCTATATCCATTAGTCACTTCCTTATGTCCAAAATATCATGAATGAGATAGAAAACTTTCTATTAAATGATTAAGGAGAATTCAGATACTCTTAGGAGAGCTTATGCAACTGCTTTATTAATAATTGAAGCCAGACTATCTCCTGACAGTGGGTTTAAGTAAGGGTAAAGTAGGACAGACTGTAGTTGAATGAGAGGATCATGAATTGTCGAAGAGAGGTCATGAATTCCAGCACATACTTTTTGTTTCACAATTTTACCTGGAACTGCCTGGCCACCAAGAAGTACTGAAGACATTTTTCTCAGGGTTATAAAGGCATCATTGTGAAGTAAGCACCGACCCAAATTTACAAGACTTGAAACTCACCAATGGCAATGATATTGAGTGGAGTGGAAGAGAAATGACAGCAAGGCCTGAGGAATTCAAACATTGGGTATGCTGCCCTCTGTAACACATATCTGTATTCATTCCTTTCCTCTTAGCTCATTCATTCTTTTTTCTTGAATATGCTACTCCCAACTTGTGAAGGGAAACCATTCAAAGGTTGTCTCAAGATTTAAGAAATGTCGATTTGTAAATATCTTGCTTTTATCTGTGTCTCTATTGATGAATCAGGTGAAGACATGACTCAGAGAATGCAGAGGCAAAGGCCAAGAAAATGGGGCGGGGAATTGCTCCTACAAATGATACTTAAAATACCTAGGTTCAACTATAGAAATATATATTACATCTAATATGATGTGAAGTTCATACTGCCAGTAGGCCAAAGCAGGTGGAACTTCTTCCTTTCAAATATCTTTTAAGCTGCGCATACATCATGTGAGATCTTTTATTCTTAAGTGACAAAATTCACATTTACTCAAAAAAATTAATATGATTTTGTTCTTCAGTCACTAAGTTGTGTCCAATTCTTTGTGACTCCATGGACTATTGCACACCAGGCTTCCCTGTCTTTCACTATCTTCCGGAGTTTGCTCAGATTCATGTCCATTGATTTGGTGATACTATCTAAACGTTACGATTTACTCTGGCCTAATGTCCTAGAAGTATCTTCCCATCTAACAGGCTTTAAAAAGTCCACAGTGCAAGACTGTTTTCATGGGGTTTCCTCAAAGCAGAACCTGAGACAAGTTTTTTATTTGAAAAGTGTTCCTTGGAAACCCTTTAAGGGATAGTGAAATGAGACAAGAAAGAGGAAGCCACGAATGGTATATTGTTAAGATAGTCAGTGGTGCAAACAGTCGGAGCTTAGTCCCACAAGTGACCTCTGGCTTGCCCATCACTCCTGCAAGCTGCTTCTTGGGGGGTACCAACACTGCTGGGCATTTTGGTCAGCCCACTATGGAGGCTGGGCCAACTCCAGACAGAGTCCTCATGTACCCAGGAGGTGCATGCAGTAAGCAGCCTTTTGCATGCTGGGGTGAATACCAAGGGTAGAGGGTTAGGGACCTAATGGCATCCATTGAGGGGCCCAACTGAGAACACAAAACTTTCATTAGCCACCCAAAACAATCCAGACTGCCTTGACAGAAATCATTGAAAGCGTCTCTTGTGCAAGGCCAGTGTGCTAGTCGAGTTTCCCTGTGACAAGTATCACATAAAATGGAGGCCAGATACAATCTCATGCAGAGTGTTGGCATTTCAACACTCTTTGACACAGACACACCCATTTAGGAAATCCACTGCTCAATAAGTATCCCATTGACGTCTCAGGGGCTCACTGGGAATTGTCAGTGCGTGACAGTTCTTAGCGGCACACTTAGCGCACCGTAGAAGGTTATTGTTCTGTATCATGGTCCCCTGCTTAACGCAATCTGTCAACAGCCAGAAGGATGATTTTCTCCCCCAGTGAATCTCTCAGACACGAAACTTGCCCAACATTATTGTGATTGTCTCTGTAAGTTGATTTTCCCTCAGAATGAAGACAGTGGGGGAAAAGAGGTTCTAGCTTTTTCCCTTGAAATAAATCTCACTGGTGATATCAACACATTCCACTCAGATAAAAAAACACTTCGTTCTTATTGCTGCAAATATGAGCCATTTGCAATATCGACAGACTTATTTTCTCTGCAGCATAAAAATTCTTTTTGGAATATTAACAGGTTTGGTAGTATTTCAGTTGCAAAAAATGTGAGTTTTCTTTCAGTATTGTTATATGAAGGGAGAAGAGTTAATTTATTTCACCACAGGAGTGGCATGGGTTTTCCTTTATTCATGAATCTTATGAAAGGCTAAACTTTTATGATTTTTGTTGATTTGTGATAATTTCATAACTTTTGAATTGTGACACTCTATATGGCTCATAAAAACAAAATCTCCACTGTTGACTTCCTGCCTAAATTTCTTAAGAATAAGGACATTTTATTCTATAACTATAAAGCAGTTAGCAACTTTATACAAGAACGCCGAGACATACAGATTTTTTTCAAGGTTACAAAGTTTAATATATAAAAAGAGGATAATGGCACTCTATAAGCTTGTTATGAAATTAAGTTGGGTAATGTTTATGAAGAACTAATAGAGTAAGCTCTGTATAATCTTTATTCTTTTAATTTTTATTGTGTATTTGAATGTAGTTGATTAATACTGTTCATGGGGTTCTTGTGGCAAGAATACTGGAGTGGTTTGCCATCCCCTCTTGCAGTGGGCCACATTTTGTCAGAACTCTCTATGACCCGTCTGTCTTGGGTGGCCCTGCATGGCATGACTCATAGATTCATTGAGTTACATAAGCCCCTTCACCTTGACAAGCCTATAATCCATGAAGGGGTTGTTGACTAAACTAAAGCCTTTGACTGTGTGGATCACAACAAACTGTGGAAAATTCTTCAAGAGGTGGGAATGCCAGACCACCTTACCTGCCTCCTGTGAAACCTGTATGCCGGTCAAGAAGCCACAGTAAGAACCAGACATGGAACAGTGAACTGGTTCCAAATTGGGAAAGGAATATGACAAGGCTGTATACTGTCACCCTGCTTATTTAACTTCTATGCAAAGTACATCATGCAAAATGCCACCCTTGATGAATCATAAGCTGGAATCAACATTGCTGGGAGAAATATCAACAATCTCAGATATGCAGATGATACCACTCTAATGGCAGAAAGTGAAGAGGAACTCAAGAACCTCTTGGTGCAAGTGAAAGAGGAGAGTGAAAAAGCTGGCTTACAACTCAACATTAAAACAACTAAGATCATGGCATCCTGTTGCATAACTTCATGGCAAATAGAAGGAGAAAAAGTGGAAACGGTGAGAGATTTTATTTTCTTGGGCTCCAAAATCACTGCGGATGCTGACTGCAGTCATGAAATTAAAAGACGCTTTCTTCTTGAAAGATATGACAGACCTTCAAGTACGTGTGCTCAGTCATGTCCAACTCTTTGTGACTCCATAGATTGTACCCTGCTAGGCTCCTCTGCCCGTGGAATTTTCTGGACAAGAATACTGGAGTGGTCTGCCATTTCCTACTCCAGGGCATCTTCCTGACCCATGGATCAAACCTGCGTCTCCTGCACTGGTAGGCGGATTCTTTACCACTGCAACATCTGGGAAGCCCATGGCAAACCTAGACAGTATATTAAAAATCAGAGACATCACTTTGCCAACAGAGGTCCATACAGTCAAAGCTCTGGTTTTTCCAGTAGTCATGTATAGATGTGTGAGTTGGACCATAAAGAAGGCTGAGCACTGAAGAGTTGATGCTTTTGAGTTGTGGTGTTGGAGAAGACTCTCAAGAGCCCCTTGGACAAACAAGGAGATCCAACCAGTCAGTCCTAAATGAAATCAGTCCTGAATGTTCATTGGAAGGACTGATGCTGAAGCTCCAATACTTTGGCCACCTGATATGAAGAGCTGACTCATTGGGAAAGACTGATACTGGGAAATACTGAAGGCAAAAGGAGCAGGGGGTGGCAGAGGATGAGATGGTTAGATAACATCACCATCTCAGTGGGCATGAATTTGAGCAACAACCACGAGATAGTGAAAGACACGGAAGCCTAGTGTGCTGCAGTCCACAGGGTCACAGAGTCAAACGTGACTTACTTACTGAACAAGTAGTTGATTAATAGTGCTGTGTTAGTCTCAGTGTACAGCAGAGTGATTCAGTTATACATATACATATATCTATTTTTCAAGTTCTTTTCCCATTTAGGTTAGTACAGAATATTGAGCAGAGTTCCCTGTGCTATACAGTAGGTCCTCATTGGTTATCTGTTTTAAATACAGCAGTGTGTACTACATATCCAACTCAAACTCCCATTCTATCCCTCCTTCCCACCCTTCCCCCCAGGTAACTCTAAGTTTATTCTATAAGTCTTCTGAGTCTGTTTCTGTTTTGTAAACGAGTTCATTTGTATCACTTTTTTAGATCCTGCAAATTAGCAATATCATGTATTTGTCTATGTGTCTGACTTACTTTGCATAGTATGGTAATTGCCATACTCTGTTCCATCTATGTTGCTGCAAAGGGCATTATTTCATTCTTTTTAATGGCTGAGTAATATTCCATGATATATGTGTACCACATCTTCTTTATCCATTCATTTCTTTTTGTTTTTTTTTTAATTGAGGTAAGCTTTATTATTTTTTTTCCATTTATTTTTATTAGTTGGAGGCTAATTACTTTACAATATTGTAGTGGTTTTTGCCATACATTGACATGAATCAGCCACGGATTTACATGTGTTCCCCTTCCCCATCCCCCCTCCCGCCTCCCTCTCCATCCAATCTCTCTGGGTCTTCCCAGTGCACCAGCACCATTCATTTGTTGATGGACTTTTAGGATGCTTCCATGTCTTAGTTTTTGTTGACAGTGCTGCAGTGAACATATATAAATCAGTTTTCTAACAAATATCATATAGTAATGTATATATATATGGAATCTAGAAAGATGGTACTGATGAACCTCTTTGCAGGGCAGCAAAAGAGACACAGACATAAAGAACAGACTTGTGGACACAGTGAGAGAAGGAGAGGGTGGGACAATTTGAGAGGGTAAGTGGAAGCATATGTATTACCATATGTTAAAATAGAGAACCAATGGGAATTTTCTGTATGACACAGGCAGCTCAAGAGGGGAGGGGACATATATACACACACACACACACACACACACACATATATATATGTATATATATATATACACATACATACATACATACACCTATAGCTGATTCATGTTGATGTATGGCAGAAACAAACACAATATTGTAATTATCCTCCAATTAAAAATTTTTTAAATGACATAAAGCAAAACCTAAAAAAAATGAATAGAACTAAAAATAAATCAGTTTTCTTTTTCTTTTTTTCTTCTCGTTTTTATTTTTGTTTCCCATTAATATTAAATGCAAAAATGACCTTTGATGTATGTATGAATTAAACAACATTTATTTTTACATAAGTTGTACAGTTTACAACATTGTTAGAACCAGTCCTGAGGTACTAGATGGTATTTAAAATTGACTTATGAATACTGCCCTTACCTCAATAGCTGGTTTTGTGGAGTGTTCCAGATTGTAATTCACATTATCCATCTTTGTTTTTTTTTTCTTTATTAACATTGAAGTATAGTTGATTTACATGTGGTTTTTTTTCCATGTTTTACTTAATCTTTAATATATTTTAATTAAAAAAAACCATTAACAGTACATTTTGGTCTGAAGTGGTCCCTCTGCTGAATACAGTTAAGTGATTTGGTAGTATATTTTCTCAGATTATATATTCTATTTTAGGTTATTACAAGCTATTAAATATAATTTCCTGTGTTATACAGTAAATCCTTGTTGCATATCTATTATGTATAGTGGTTTGTATCTGTTAGTACCATCCTCATTTGTCCCTCCCAGAACGTTCCCTTTGGGATACATAAGTTTATTTTCTATGTCTGTGAGTCTGTTTCTGTTTGGTATATAGATTCATTTGTATTATTTGTTTAGATTGCACATGTAAGTGATATCGTATAGTATTCTTCTTTGACTTAACAGAGTATAATATTCTCTTGGTCCATCCATGTTACTGCAAATGCTGATATTTCATTCTGCTTGGCAGAGTAATATTCCATTATGAAAGCCTGGCTTGCTATAGTCCATGGGGTCACAAAGAGTAGGCAGAACTTCTTGACTGAACAACAACAACAAAAATATACATATACCATATCTTCTTAATCCAGTCTTCTGTTGATCAGTACTTGACTGGTTTCCATGTCTTGACTACTATAAATAGTGCTGCTGTGAACAATAGGATGCATCTATCTTGGAGTTTTTGTTTTTTCCAGTATAAGCTTAAGAGTATGATCATATGGTAAGTCTCTTTTTAGATTTTTAAGGAGCCTCCATCTGCTCTCCATAGTGACTGCACCAATTGATGTTCTCACCCACAATATTGGAGGGTTCTCTTTTCTGCACACCCTTTCCAGAATTTATTAATTGTAAACTTTTTGTGATAGACCTTCTGAACTATGTGAGGAGATATCTTACTGTGGTTTCAATTTGCATTTCTCTAATAATTGATGATATTGAATATATTTTCATATGCTTGTGTTCATCTGTTTGTCTTCATTGGATAAGTGTCTTTTTAGATCTTCTGCCCATTTTTTTGATTGAATTTGTTTTTCATTGAGTCTTATGAGCTGTTGTATATTTTTGGATATTAAACTTCCATCAGTCTCATCATTTGCAACTATTTTCTCCTGTTCTGTAGGTTGTGTTTTTGTTTTGTGGATGATTTCCTTTGCTGTGCAAAAGCTTTTAAGTTTGATTTGGTCCCATTTGGTTATTTTTTGCTTTTGCTTCTCTTGCCTTGGGAGAATGATCTAAGAAAATATTGCTACAATTTATGTCGAAGAATATTTTGCTTATGTTCTCTTCTAGGAGTTTTATGATGTCATGTCTTATATTTAAGTCTTTATGTCATTTTGAACTTATTTTTGTGCATCATGTCAGGGAGTGTTCTAATTTCATTGATTTATGTGTAGCTGTCCATCTTTCTCAACACTTTGTGAAGAGACTGTCTTTTATCCCTTCTATATTCTTGCCTCCTTTGTCATAGATTAATTGACCATAGCTATGTGGATTTATTTCTGGGCTGTCTATTAAGTTCCATTGATCTATACATCTATTTTTGTGCCAATATCATGCTGTATTGATTACTGTAGCTTTGCAGTATAGTCTGAAGTTTGGAAGGGTATATCTCCAGCTTTTTTGTTCCTTTCCTTAGGCTTACTTTGGCAATTTTTGGGTCTTTTTGTGGTTCCATATAAATTTTAAGATTGTTCTACTACTTCTGTGAAAAATCTCATGGGTATTTTGATAAGGGTTGCATTGAATCTATAGATTGCTTGGGTTTTATGACCATTTTAACAATATTAATTCTCCCAATCAAAAAGCACTTTCAAGTGCTTTGATTTATCTTCAGTTTCCTTTATCAATGTTTTATATTGATCATTTTCAACATATAGGTCTTTCACTTCTTCGGTTAAGTTTATTCTTTAAGTATTTTATTTTTTGATGCAATTTTAAATGGAATTTATTTTTTGCTTTCTCCAGTATTTTATTATTAGTGTAAAGAAATACAACAGATTTCTGTATATTAATCTTGTATCCTGCTACCCTGCAGAATTGATTTATTCTAATAGGCTTTGTGTGGAGACTTTAGGGTTCTCTATATAGCTTGTTATCTGCAAATTGTGACATTTTTTCTTCTTCCCTTCCAATTTGCTTACAATTTACTTTTTCCTATTTTGTTGATACAGCTAGGACTTCAACTACTATACCAAATAGAAATGGCGTGGTGAGTGGGCATCCTTGTTTTACTTCTGAATTTAGTGAGAAGTCTTTCAGCTTTTCACCATCAAGTGTTATGTGGACTGTGGGTTTGTTGTAAATTGCTTTTACTGTGTTGAAATATGTTCCCACTGTGGTGAGATTTTAATCATTAATGGACATTGAATATTTTCAAATGTTTTTCTGAATGTGTTGAAATGATCATGTGGTTTTGTTTTTCCTTTGTTAATGTGGTATATCACATTGATTTTGCTTGTGTTGAGCCATCCCTGGAATGAATCCAACTTGATCATGGTGTACAACCCTTTTCATGTATTGTTGACTTTGGTTTACCAAGGTTTTTGGATGTAGGCCAGGAAGCAACAGTTAGAACTGGACATGGAACAACAGACTGGTTCCAAATAGGAAAAGGAGTATATCAAGGCTGTATGTATATTGTCACCCTGTTTATTTAACTTATATGCAGACTACATCATGCAAAATGCCAGGCTGGATGAAGCACAAGCTGAAATCAAGCTTGTTGGGAGAAATATCAATAACCTCAGATATGCAGATGACACCACCCTTATGACAGAAAGTGAAGAACTAAAGAGTCTCTTGATGAAAGTGAAAGAGGAGAGGGAAAAAGTTGGCTTAAAGCTCAACATTCAGAAAACTAAGATCATGGCATCCAGTCCCATTACTTCATGGGAAATAGATGGGGAAACAGTGAAAACAGTGACAGACTTTATTTTGGGGGGCTCTGAAATCACTGCAGATGATGACTGCAGCCATGAAATTAAAAGACGCTTGCTCCTTGGAAGAAAAGTTATGACCAACCTAAACGGCATATTAAAAGCAGAGACGTTACTTGGCCAACAAAGGTCCATCTAGTCAAGGCTATGGTTTTTCCAGTAGTCTTGAATGGATGTGAGAGTTGGACTATAAAGAAAGCTGAGCACTGAAGAATTGATGCTTTTGAACTGTGGTGTTGGAGAAGACTCTTGAGAGTCCCTTGGACTGCAAGGAGATCCAACCAGTCCATCCTAAAGGAAATAAGTCCTGAATATTCATTGGAAGGACTGATGCTGAAGCTGAAACTTCAGTACCTTGACCACCTGATGCAAAGAACTGACTCATTGGAAAAGACCCTGATGCTGGGAAAGTTTGAGGGCAGGAGGAGAAGGGGACAACAGAGGATGAGATAGTTGGATGGTATCATCAACTCAATGGACATGAGTTTGAGTAAACTCCAGGAGTTGGTGATGGACAGGGAAGCCTGGCATGGTGCAGTCCATGGGGTCACAAAGAGTCGGACATGAATGAGTGACTGAACTGAACTGGACTTGGATATATATACATCAAGGATGTGCATGTGTGCATGCTCAATTGCTTCAGTAGCATCTGACTTTGTGATCCTATGGACTGTAGTCCGCCAGACTCCTCTGTCTATGGGATTCTCCAGGTAAGAGTTGCCATACCCTCCTGCAGAAGATCTTCCCGACCCAGGGATCAAACCTGCATCTGTCATGTCTCCTGAACTAGAAGGCAGATTCTTTACCACTAGCACCACCTGGCAAGTCCATATATCAAGGATTTTGGCCTGTAATTTTTCCTTTTTTTTTCTACAGTATCCTTGTCTGCTTTTGGTGTCAAGGTGACAGTGGTTTCATAGAGTGATTTTTTGGAGTGTTCACTCCTCCAATTTTTGGAATAGTTTGAAAAGGTCACGCAGTCCTTCTATGTAAGTTTGGTAGAATTCTCCAGTGAAGCCATCTGGTGCTGTACTTTGGTTTGCAGGGAGTTTTATATTACAGACTTTATGTCACTTATAGTAACTGGTCTTTTCAAATTATCTGCTACTTCTTGACTCGGTTTTGGAAGCCTCTATGTTTCTAGGAACTTGACTTTTTCTTCTGGGTTATGCATTTTGTTAATATGTAACTGTTTATAATATTCTCATGATTCTTTTCTATTTTTGTGGTGTCAGTATTTTGCCTTTCATTTCTTACTTTGTTTATGTGGGTCCTTCTTCTTATCTGTGACCCTGACTAGAGGTTTTTAAATTTTGGTGTGTTTTCTTTTTTTTTCAAGAACCAGCTCTTGGTTTTATTGATCTTTGCTTTTTTCTATCTCTACTTCTTGTCTGATCTTTCTTTCCTTCCTTCTGCTGATTTTGGATTTTGTTTGTTATTTTTCTAATACTCTTAAGTGGTATGTTAAGTTGTTTATTTGAGATTTTTCTTGTCTCTTGAGGAAGGCCTGTATCACTATAACCTTTCCTCTTAAGACTGATTTTGCTGCATCCCATAGCTTTTGTAAGGTTGTGCTTTCATTTTCATGTGTCTCATGGTATTTTATGATTTATTCTTTGTCATTTTGTTTTGTTCTTTTAGTGTCGTGTTGTTTACTCTCCATGTGTTGGTTCTTTTCCTGTTTTTCTTTCTGTGGTTGATTTCTAGTTTCATTCTGTTGTGGTCAGAAAAGATGGTTGAAATCATTTCTGTCCTCTTAAACTTGTTGAGGTTTGTTTTGTGACCCAGTGCGTGGCCTGTCCTGGAGAACATTACACGCATGCTTGAAAAGAATGTATGCTCTCTTTTTTTGTTATTTAATTTTTCAGAGGTAATGTACTGTAGATATCAATTAAATCCAACTGGCTTATTGTGTCTTTTAGAACCTCTGTGCCTTATTGATTGTCTGGATGATTTGCCCACTGATATAAGTGAGGTGTTAATCTTCTATTATTATTGTACTATTGTCAAGTTCTTTCTTTATGTCTGTTAGTATTTCTTTTATGTATTTAGGTGCTTCTATATTGGCTGTATATATGTTAATGAGTATAATATCCTCTTACTGTATTGATCCCCTTATCATTATATAATGCACTTTTTTTTCTTTTTTATGACTTTGTTTTTGTTTTAAAGTCTGTTTTGTCTGATATAACTATTGCTATCCCCACTTTATTGTAATTTCCATTTGTATGAAATATCTATCTCCTCACTTTCAGTCTATTTTTTGCCCCAAAGTGAGTGTCTCGTAGACAGTATCTTATAGGTTCTTTTTATTTTTTAATCCAGTCTGACACACTCTGTCTTTTGGTTAGAGCATTTAGTCCATTGACAATTAAAGGAATTATTGATAGGTATGTACTTACTGCCATTTAAATCTTGTTTTCTAGTTGGTTTTGTAGTTCTTGTACATTTCTTTTTGGTTTTTGTAACTTGATTTTCTTTTGTTGTGTGCATGAGTTCCTTTCTTTTTTGTTTTTTGTGAATGTGTTTTATGTTTTGATTTGTCATTATCATGGAGTTCAAGTATGCTGACCCATGACAATATCTACTTGCTTTAAACTGATAGTCATAAAAAATAAAATAAAATAAACTGATAGTCATGCAAGTTTAAACACATTCTAAAAGATCTATATTTCATTTTGTGGTTTTGATATCCTATTTTACATCTTCACACTTATCCCTTTGCTGTTACTTGTAGTTAAAATTGCTTTTACAGTGTCTTAAGTTTTTTAATCTATGTAATGGCTTATTAAAGTGATCTTCAGTGTTTTTATCGGAGAAGGCAATGGCACCCCACTCCACTACTCTTGCCTGGAAAATCCCATGGACAGAGGAGCCTGGTAGGCTGCGGTCCGTGGGGCCGCTGAGAGTCGGACAGGACTGAGCGACTTCACTTTCACTTTTCACTTTCATGCATTGAAGAAGGAAATGGCAACCCACTCCAGTGTTCTTGCCTGGAGAATCCCAGGGATGGGGGAGCCTGGTGGGCTGCCATCTATGGGGTCGCAGAGTCAGACATGACTGAAGCGACTTAGCAGCAGCAGTGTTTTTATATATTTTCCTTTCTTACTGTGATTTTTTTTCCATTTTCTTTAGACTCTTGCTTCTTTTCTAGGAGATTCTTCAATATTTCTTTTAGAGTAGGTTTAGTATTGATGAATTCTTTTAATTTTTGCTTGTCTAAGAAATTATTTATCTCTCTTCTATTCTAAATTATAAACTGGCTGAGTGGAATATCTTAGGTTGCATTTTTCCTTTTTGACACTTTGAATATATCTTACCACTCCCTTCTAGACTGCAAGGATTCTACAGAGAAATCATTTGATAACCTTAGTGGAGTTTCCCTTGTAACTGACTCTTGGTTTTCCTTTTCTTGCTGCCTTTAGAATCCTCTCTTTCACTTTTGTCATTTTAATTATATGTCCTGGTGTGGGTCTCTTTCAGTTCACTTTGTTTGGGACTCTCTCTGCTTCCTGTTCCTGGATTCATTTCCTTCTTTAGTTTAAGAAGTTTTCAGCCATAATTTCTTCAAATACGTTTTCAGTCCCCTCTGTGTCTCTTCTCCTTCTGGAACCCCAATAGTGCATAGGTTGGCATGTTTTGTATTATCTCATAGGTCTCACATGTTGCTTTCATATTTTAAAATTTGTCTTTCCGTATGCTTTTCTGATTGGGTGATTTCTGTTCTTCTATCTTCCAGATCATTTATTCATTCTTCTGTGTCATTTAATCTGATGTTCATTGCTTCTAGATGCTTCTAGATTGGTTTTTATCTTGAGAGTTAAATTGTCTATTTTTGATTGGTTCTTATCATTTTGAGTTCCTTGTTACAGTGATCTGCATTTCTATTGGTAATCTTTCCTAATACTTTTAACAGTTTTTTTACTTCCTTTTTAAACCCATCGTCTAGACTGGTGAGGTCTGTTTCATTATCTCTTCCTTCTCTTGTTCTTTTAATTGGGAGTAGTTCCTTTTCATTTTACTTAACTTGCTCTGTCTCTATGACTTTAGGAGAAACAATTATCTACCATGGTCTTGAACGTATTTTTTTATGTTGAGGCATCCCTGTGTAGACTGCATGTCCAGTATTTTTGGTGCAAGGGCAGTTTTGATATGGATGCCAGCCATGTCTTTCCTCAGAGTGTACTGGCAGTTATCCCTTTTATAAGGTATGGTTGATGTGTAGCATCCAGAGCCTGTGCTGGATGTTAGGCAGGACTTCCTCTTTGCTCAGTAACCATCACCACCCTGTCAGGAACAGGGTGTGTTGCCCAGTTGTTGGAGTAGAAACCCTTGGGACCAGGTTTTATCAGGCTCCATTGCCCCTGAGTGTGTGTCCTGCCCCAGTGGAGTTGATTGCTGAAGAAAGTGAGGCTTAAGCACCCAGAGAGGAAGTATGTGCCACCTGTACAGGCGTTTGCAGTTCCTTTCAGAAGCAGCCCAGGGTCACATCCTATTCTCTGGTCTCTTCAGCCCACATATAGTGCAAGGCTGGGAGTATGGAATAGGCTAGGGGTTAAGGCATTGTGTCTGCAGGAATTGAGATGGAAATCCTGCTGCCTGAAATCTGGGCTTGTTCTATAGCAGACTTCTCCCAGGACCTTTCTGCCCCAATGCTAGTGCTAAGCTGCAATGTAGAGTGGGCAAAGCCAGAACACATTGCTGCGAAAGCTGTATACTCTTGCCCATGGTGTGTCTGCCTGAGATTCAGTGCTTAGCCACTGTGTGTTCTTGTGGTCCTGCCCTGTGCACATGCTTACAATGGCCTCAGGTCACACCTGAAGTGTCCTGATCTGTTTCTCCATAGCTAGACCAAATCTTTGCCCTGATCTCACACCAGGCTATGGAGTACAGTGAGCAAGCCCGGGACATTCACTCCTTTGTATTGGGAAGTGCAGTGAGGCACAGTGGCCAATGCAAGGCTCTCTACACTCTGATTGTTAGCAAGCCAGCACACATGCACTCCTTATAAGTTAAGTCTAGGCTTCTTCAGGCCTTCAGTATATCTCAACAGATTTCCCAGCAGGCAGAGGTACTAGACTCCTCCATGCAGGATCCCAGGATTGGGATGCCCAGACTATGGCTCAACATGCTTACTCCCCATGGCCAGGGTCCTCCCCTGTGGACCTCCTCTTTCTTATACATTCCACTCAAGAGTGTAGGTCCTGACCTGATGCCTTTCTCCCTCCCCTCATCCTACCATCTTTGTTGCACCTTTGCTTTTATAAGTTTGCCAGTTTCCATTTTTCCATAATAATTGTTCCACATGTAGACAAATTTTTCATGTGCATGTGCTACCTCATCCTCCAGTTTTGCGTCTTGATTCTCTCACACACGTACACACAGTCTGTCTTTAAATTGCACTTTAATGGAAAGAATACTAAAATATGACCTTGGTTGAGTCCCATTCAGTCATTAGTTGGCTATAGGAAGTTAGGAATTCTCTCTTTCTCTTATGATCTTGGGTAAATCTGCAAGTTTCCTATAAAATGATAAATTTACAAAGATCGCTTCTACTTCTACCATTCTATGTTTTTGTACATGTAAGCTTTTGTATTTTGTTTTGGTCTATTAACATCTTGGTTTGCCATAACAGACTGAGTGGCTTAAACAGCAGATATTTATTTCTCATGGTTCTGGAGGCTGAAAATTCCAAGGTCAGGGTACCAGCAAGGTAGCTTTCAATTTAAGACTTCTCTTGGTTTATAGGTGGCCATTATCTCACTGTGTGCTCACATGATCTATTTTATATTCACACACTGAAAGAGCAAGGTCTCTGGTGTTTCTTCTTAAAAGGGCACTAATCAGGTCATGGGAGCCCCATCATCTTACCTTAATTACCTCCCAAAGGCCCCATTTCAAGCTCCCACTACATTTTGAATTAGGGCTTCAACATGTGAGTTTTTGAGGGGATATAAAGTTTCTGTCCATCACAGTTTCTCACATGATTTATTCTGGATCCAGTTCCTAAGCTGCCTCATTTTCTTACTCTGCTTCAATTTACAACTCAATGAATTTGTAACACCCAGTTTATGATGAGCAGCTCTGATCTCTTAGCCACTTGGTATCAAAGTGCTCAGTCTTTACATGGGTCTGGCAGCATACCAGAAGTGGATTTGAGGTTTTTTTTTTTTTAAAGATGAACAGTTCTTTGTGGTATAAAATATGGCTTATTGTCAGAACTCCAGGGGTCTGTTCTGCAACTCATCTTTTGAACTGGCCATAGATTTCACAAGTATCATTAACCATATTGAATACCTCTAGTATCATCAGATCTAAGTCGTGTGACCCAAGTGTTAATACAAATTGTACCTCACACTGGACTTGCTGAAGAACTTTATCTCAAAATACTCCCCACTCAGAACAGTTATGAGTTACCAGATACATGGATAGCAGCAACATCCCTACATGCAGTATGTACTCTGAAACAACAAACAATGTATGGTGCTTTGTCCCTAATAGCTTAATATACAGAATGTAGTATTGGTCCATTTCATCATCACTCTCATGGACCTACTCTGAAGTCTTTAGGTTTGCCAGGTAAGAATGCATAGTACCCAGAGGAGAATAAACTGATGTGGACACATGAAGAATTCCACTGAATTGGAAGGTGTAATTACCACCTTTCACTTCGGATCTCTAGATATCAGAGGGAAAGCAAGCTAAGGGTTCCTTACCTGGGTGATGGAATATACCTTGATTACTGTAAAGAGCAAAGATGCTACTGCATTATAAGGGCACAGGCAAGTGTACATTGAATCCAGGGGCATCTCTTGATACTTCCATCCCAATAAATTAGTATAAAGGGGCAATTTCAGCAAAACCAGCTCAATAAGCAAAAAGTCAATAATGGCACATACCACTTGGAAATGAAACTCTGGTTCACCCTACTGTTGCAGGAAAGGGGACCCCTGGCAGGGCCTAAAAGTGGGTTCTTGTCTAACACTCGGAAATGAATTGTCTGAGGAGACACATGCTGACAAAGCAAGAGATTTTAATGGGAAGAGGCATCCAGGCAGAGAGCAGTAGGGTTAGGGAACCCAGGAGAACTGCTCTGGCACATGGCTCACAGTCTCAGGTTTTATGGTGATGGGATGTCTTTAGCCAGTCACTCTGACTCAGAGTCCTTCCTGGTGGTGCACGCCTTGTTCAGCCAAGTTGGATGCCAGTGAGGATTCTGAGAGGTGGTCAGACAGGTGGTGTCTCCTTTTGGCCTTTCCTGAACTCTTCTGGTTGGTGGTGGCTTATTAGTTCTGTGTTCCTTATCAGGACCTCCTGTCATAAAACAACTTATACACATGGTTACTATGGTACCTGGCCAGGGTGGGCAGTTTCAGTCAGTGTGCTTCCCCTAACACTACCAGGCAAGCAACCCAGATGAGACTAAGAACTGGCAGATGATGATGGAAATCTGGAGTAAGGATAGAAGACGATGAATATCTATTGCAGCTTCAAAGCCAAGTGAGCAGCAGTCATAAAAGTATTTACATTTTCAGGAAATCATAGCTGATAAGGATTGGATTTTCACCTTCACTCTCAGGGTGCCAGTAGATTAGAGGAGTACAATTGGACAACCAGTTTTTGCACTTTGCCAGATTCTCCTGGACCTATATGACCCCACAACCACTGCTTAAAGATTTTTCCCACTTGCTTACAGGAGAGCCTCATCTATCACTTTCATGGATACATCTCCTAACACTGCCAGCTGTCTCAGCCTCTCAGGGTGATACTAGGCTTCTCCATGGTCTCAGAGCAGGAGCCACCACAGCTAAAACACCCCAAGGCTACAACCCAGAAAAGCTGTTGTGCCTCCCACCCCTTCTTGGTTTATATACTGTCTTGAATCATGGGTGAGCAAATCTCACTTTTCCAGTGGTTACCAGGAGGAGCTCAGTAACACACTTGGAGGCTTGGAAAAATAATATTCTGTTAAACTTGAACCAGTGTGGTACAGTAAACAAGATTTTGTTAGGTAATTTCAACTCATTTTCTTCTTCCCACATATTCTTCATGTAGCCTCTTAGAAGGTGGTCCATGAGATCAAGAAAACAACTACATTTTCTTATGAAGCTGTGGCCAGCTTGGTGATACAACCTTTTACTTTCATTTTCCTTTCTTTGTATGTTTTCTTTTTTTTAACCTCAGTTCTTCCCCTGTCTCATCCTTTGCTTCCCTGGGATTTTATTCTCCTCTCACCCCATCCTTAATGAAATGTTAGTCTTTGAGTTTTATAAAAAGCTCCATAATATAAGTGATATGGATACTTAATGAATCTGTGTATGCATGCAGAGGGTCATATATAAGAGTGAATCCTGGAAAGATGATTCTTGTTGTGACCAATAATATGGGGGTAAAATATTTTTAAAAATTCACAAAGAGAAATCAGGGTGATGGGAATTGCATGAAATAGAAAAAAACAGAAACATGAACATCAGGAAGGAGGAAAATTACTCATCAGATTTAAGCATTAAGCGTCCCTTGTTGTTTTTCTTAATGGGCAAGGAAGGGTAATGAATCTGGAATATGAAATGAAGCATGATGTTGACAGAGAACAAATGCGTACTCCCAGAAGAGACCAGGCTGTCAGGAGTGTCTTCCTTCTTGCTTTTGGCTTTTTTAAAAAAGAATTCCATGCAGATACTAAAACAAAAACAAGGGTGTGGTCTTGGTTATTTACTTGTAAAGTGAGTAAGAAGTAAACAGAATAAAGGAAGTTAAAAATATTTACCATACAATGGTCTTGTGATCTTGGCTCCTTTAAGGTGTTTCTTGTTTATGTGTTTGTTTTTTTAATAAGTCTGTAGGATCCTGGTTTGGGACAATCATAAACTAATTCCCAAAGTTTTCTTTGGCCGAATCAAGTTTAAAAAGTTCTCTGGAGTAGAAGTGCAAATATATCAGTGATTTTCCAATTTTAGTGTGTATATCAGTGAAGTTTCAACTTTAGTATGTATCTAAATCATGGGTTTATTAAAACATAGTTGGCTGGGTGCTGCATGCCAAGTTTCTAACTCAGTTGTTCTGAGGTTCTAGGAGATACAGATATTTCCAAACCGGGGACCAAATATTGGAGGAATGATATTATATACGAGTCTTAAATATGATCTAAGACATTTTTATGATGTATGACTTCAAGGAAAAAAGTAAGGAATTCTCTTCCTTAATATCTGTGAGAGACTATCAGAAGAACACATGTGAAGTTTAGAATCAAGACTTGGTGGAGAGATTGACATTGGAATATTAGAAGTATTTCCCACTTAGCTTCTTTGAACATTTGAAAAAATTTTAAATAGGCATTTCATAAATAGTAGCATTGTAAAGAGTCCCTTGGACTGCAAGGAGATCCAACCAGTCCATCCTTAAGGAGATCAGTCCTGGGTATTCATTGGAGGGACTGATGTTGAAGCTGAAACTCCAATACTTTGGCCACCTGATGCAGAGCGCTGACTTATTTCAAAAGACCCTGATGCTGGGAAAGATTGAGGGCAGGAGGAGAAGGGGACGACAGAGGATGAGATGGTTGGATGGCATCACCTACACAATGGACATGGGTTTGGGTGGACTCTGGGAGCTGGTGATGGACAGGGAGGCCTGGCGTGCTGCGGTTCATGGGGTTGCAAAGAGTCAGACACGACTGAGCGACTGAACTGAACTGAATTCTGTATGTAAAATGTCCATCCTACAGCCATTTTTTCTTGCTACATAGGCATAAAGTAAATCATTCTGGAGAACTCTCTTGGTGCATAAGCTGAGATACATTTTTTAAAAACAGCTTTGAGTATAATTGGTATACAAAACTGCAGATATTTAATGTATACAATTTTAGTTTAGAGACAGGTTATACTGTGAAATCATCACCACAAGGTAATAGACTTATCTATCTTTTTGACTTCCTTCTGTTCCATGGAGGTGAAAAAATGCTGAAGCTTTTTTTTTTTTTTTTTTTCTTAAGGCAAATCTGATGCCCTCAAGCATTTCTCTGAATATCTGTTGTAAGAAATCGAAGAGGCATTGAAAAATTGCTGTTTGGAATTATCGAATCAAAGCAATAACAGCTGTATCATAGGGTAGAATTTGTCTTATAATACAGGCTACATAGGTTACGAGACAGAGGGTTTTTTCATGATTTAAAGGAGTCAGATAAAAATGGAGTAGACCAATGGTGTATATCTTGGCTGCATACTCGAGCTTTTAAAAGCCGAAACCCTGGCCTTATTCCAGATCAATTATATCAGTCTGGAGAAGAGACTCAGACATCAGTGTTTTCTAAGATTCCCAGGTGATTCCTATGAGCAGACAGGTTGAGAACCAGTTGTCTAAAAAGAAAACAGGTTGTTATCTCATGGAAAATGTTATACAGTCTGTCTCTAGCAGCACCAGAGTGCCACATTGCATGAAGCAAAACAATCTCTGACTCTTTCTGAAAAGACAAGTTATATTTTCTTAAATTAAAAAAGAACTTCATTAAATTTATTGAGACACTTGATAAATGCCGAGAGTGTATTTTCATTTTCATAATGACCCATAGTTAGTAAAATGATCTATCTGAGGGATTAGGACTGGGAAATGGTGAGGCTTCCTGCTTCAGGTTTTAGGAGTTCCTAGGAATTGAGGGATACAAGAAGTTATGGAGGAAAATTCATGAGAAATGAGAGGAGCTTTGGAGGAAGAGATAGGTCCTTAAACAAATTGTCTAGTCGGAGTGAATGATAGTACAGCAAATGGTCAGAACGTTGCATAGGAACCCTGTTGAAATTGGTCATCAGCACCCACTGTCAAGCCCCTAATTTCAAGGCACCTTATGTTGCCTGGGCTCTGGGGCCCAACAAGCACCTCTGAGAAGGACTCAGCAGAGCAGCTTTCATTTTACCTGAAGATCTCCAAACAACAGTAATGCTGCCTTTAGCTTTCTTGTGATTCACATCCAAAATCCTTGCTATGGATGCTCCCATCAAAAACTTCAGATTCTATTTCCTAGAATGGGAAAACAGGTCTTTGACTTAACTGAGGGCTTGTAATGATGGACGAGAGAGCCTCACACCTATACTTCAAGCCATCTGTGATGGATGAGGGCAGCATGAGAATCATGAAATCAGGCAAAATCAAAGCACAGTCATTCTCATTTTCCCTTTGTCACCCCTTTCCCTTCCAAAGAAGAAAGCTCTGATGTAAATGGTTGGTGACATAGGGGAGAGTTCCTGAGTGAAAAGATAGAAAATCAATGATCTTAATTTAAGCCAGAAATTAGACTCCAGAAACAATGCCCCCCAAAGGGAAGGGGAACAGGAAAACTAGTGCTGGGAGATCCAGGATGAGGACATGGCTAGAGCCTGTGTGACTAGTGAGGCTGCCTAGAGGAACTGTGTGGCCCTAGGGTTGGTTGATGTGATGTGGTTGGCTTCCAAAAAGAAATATTGTATCAGAAGAAAGATGTCTACAGGTATAAAAGACACTATTTCCTGGGTGTCCTACGTTTGAGGCAGTGTTGAGCTCTCCCATCTTTTTATTCATAGTGTAACCTGGTACGATAAAGGACTTTTTCAGTCATTATTACAGTAGTCCCCTACATATAAATGAGTTCCTGTTCCACAAGTGCATTTGTAAGTCCAATTTTTTCATAAGTCCAACAAAGTTAGCCTATGAACCCAGCTAAACCAATCATCTATAAAGTACAGTACTTAATAGGTTTATAATACTTCTCATACAGTTCAGTTCAGTCCAGTCACTCAGTCGTGTCCGACTCTTTGTGACCCCATGGACTGCAGCACACCAGGCCTCCCTGTCCATCGCTAACTCCCAGAGTTTACTCAAACTCATGTCCATTGAGTCGGTGATGCCTTGTTCCCTCCTCCTCCTGCCTTCAAATCGTTCCCAGCATCAGGGTCTTTTCCAATGAGTCAGTTCTTCGCATCAGGTGGTCAAAGTATTGGAGTTTCAGCTTCAGCATCAGTCCTTCCAATGAATATTCAGGACTGATTTCCTTTAGGATGGATTGGTTGGATCTGTTTGCAGTCCAAGGGACTATCAAGAGTCTTCTGCAGCACCACAGTTCAAAAGCATCAATTCTTTGGCACTCAGCTTTCTTTATAGTCCAACTCTCTCATTCATACATGGCTACTGGAAAAACCATAGCTTTGACTAGATGGACTTGGTTGGCAAAGTAATGTCTGCTTTTTAATATGCTGTCTAGGTTGGTTGTAACTTTTCTTCCCAGGAGCAAGCATCTTTTAATTTCATGGCTATAGTCACCATCTGCAGTGATTTTGGAGCTCCCCAAAATAAAGTCTGTCATTGTTTCCACTGTTTCCCCATCTATTTGCCATGAAGTGATGGGACCAGATGCCATGATCTTAGTTTTCTGAATATTGAGTTTTAAACCAACTTTTTCACTCTCCTCTTTCACTTTCATCAACAGGCTCTTTAGTTCTTTGCTTTCTGCCATAAGGGTGGTGTCATCTGCATATCTGAGGTTATTGGTATTTCTCCCAGCAGTCTTGATTCCAGCTTGTGCTTCCTCCAGCCCAGCGTTTCTCATGATGTACTCTGCATATAAGTTAAATAAGCCAGGTGACGATATACAGCCTTTACGTACTCCTTTTCCTATTTGGAACCAGTCTGTTGTTCCATGTCCAGTTCTAACTGTTGCTTCTTGACCTTCATACAGATGTCTCAGGAGGCAGGTCAGGTGGTCTGGTATTCCCATCTCTTTAAGAATTTTCCAGTGTTTGTTGTGGTCCACACAGTCAAAGGCTTTTGTATAGTCAATAAAGCAGAAGTAGATGTTTTTCTGGAACTCACTTGCTTTTTCGATGGTCCAACAGATGTTGGCAATTTAATATCTGGTTCCTCTGCCTTTTCTAAATCCAGCTTGAACATCTGGAAGTTCATGGTTCATGTACTGTTGAAGCCTGGCTTGGAGAATTTTGAGCATTACTTTACTAGTGTGTGAGATGAGTGCAATTGTGTGGTAGTTTGAGCATTCTATGGCATTCTCTCACACAAATATAATACATAAAAAATGAACACAAAAAATAAAACATTTTTAATCTTACAGTACCTTGAAAGGTAGAGTAGTACAGTACAACAGCTGACATACAGGAGTTGATATCAAGTAAACAGACAAGAAGAGTTAACTGAGTGGAGGAGGGAGAGGAGTGGGAAATGGTAGAGCTGGAAGGATCATTGGCAATGGGAGACAGAATGCAGGCTGCAATGTTACACAGGCCTGACATTGATGGCACAGGTTCTGGTTCCTTGCTGGATTCAATTCTATCTCCCCTCTTGTAAAAATGATCCAGTGATGTCTAGGTAGTAGCTCTTTTTATCTCGTTCATCTTCTCATCCTAGAAAGTTCGCAACTTTCAAAGGTTTGTATGTGCTTACTATACTCAGTGGGTGTTTCATCTCAAAATGTTGGCTCTTTAAAGATTATATGAATTTCCATGCCTATCCTAAAATTATAGAAGGAAAGCTTCATCTGTTTTAAAGCAATTCTAGCTGCCAAATGTGTTATAAATGAATTTTAAGAGGAAGGAAAGCGTTTCCCAAATGCTTCTTACTACATCACTTAGGAAGTTGTATCTGTTGATTTTTTTTAAAGAAACATTATTGTTGTATATAAAGAAGATTCATGGCCTCAAGATTATATGTAGAAAATATAATAGAGCAAATTAAAAGGAGTGAAACCATAAGAAGAGCATCACGTCGGTTTAAATCTATAGGAAATGGAGGCTTGAGAAAGAAATCTGAAGTCTAAGAATAAATCACTTCTGAATTATATTTGCAGTAAGTAGAATAAGAAAAGAGATGGCTGATATTATGATAATATATCACAGAATAAAAAAAAATTAAAATACCTCATCTCAGGTTACTTGAGGCTTCATTTTTGCCCACCATGTAGAATGATTTTTAAAACAAAAATTGATGAACAAACATGAATTAAAGAAAAATTCCAGACCATGAGCTGGTAAAGTGTTTCAAGGAGAATAGTTCCCAGTTAAGGAGGATTATGTTTTTAGAGGACTCGCTGGTTCTTTCCAGATACAGTTTCCTTTTTCTTTCTCATTATTTTCTTATTTTTGGCTGTGCTGGTTCTTCGTTGTTGGGCAAGCTTTTCTCTAGTTGTGGTGAGCTAGGGCTACTCTTCGTTGCAGTACGCAGGCTTCTCATTGCAGTGGCTTCTCTTGTTGTGGAGCATGGGCTCTAGAGCACATGGACTTCGGTAGTTGCGGCTCTCGGGCTCTAGATCTCAGGCTCAGTAGTTGCGGCACACAGGCTTACTTGCTCCACAGCATGTGGGATCTTCCCCTGATCAAACCTGAATCTCCTGCTTTGGCAGGCACATCCTTCACCACTGAGCCATCGATGGTAAAGCCTGGGTGGTCAGCCTGACCTTTCCTCTCCCAGTGTTCTGCCACCAACCTATCAGAGTAAAGATTAAAAATTTCCCTAAGAGCTAAGTGTGAGAATTACTCCAAAAATCAAATTTGTCTATAAAAAATTTTGCTTCATAGAGTAATATGTAATGACATTATGAAAAGAGTTTTAAAGTTCTCTGGAGAATTAGAAAGATGTGGAAATTTGCTGAAAGACTAGATATGTATATATACATTTGCAATTTTCATTTTGGGAAAGAGAAGAAATTAAAAATTTCTATAGACCTGTTAGAGTAATACCAGTAGACAGATAGGCATTATTGTGGATAAATAATAGGATTTTAAATTACTGGGCTTTTAAAAGTGAATCCTAATCACAAGAATCTTGCATTGGTTTACTAAGAATAAATTATGGAAAGTCAAAAGTTTTTGAAAGACTAAGTAGCCAATAAAATGCAGAATATATACTATATTTGGATTTCAAGAAAGTATTAGAATATTTTCTCCTCCTAGGGGAAAAAAGAATAGGAAAACTATAGCTAAATTATCGTATATTTAGGTGACTCTATAACTGGCTGGTTTATTGTGGCTAAGACATTGCTAAAAAAACGATTTGGCCCAGCTGAAACAGAAAAACACCCTGGAGGCATTTCCACAGGCCACCACCGTGTTCAGTACTTTCCTCTTCATTTATGTCAGTGCTTTAGATAAAATCTTAAAAGGTTTGTTATTTTCATGTACACGTGACAGTACTTAATGTGAAGCAGGCTTTTATTCCTTGGCAGCATGCACGTGTGCTAAGTCACTTTAGTTGTGTCCGATTCTGTGCAACACAGAAACAAACAACAAAAAAAAAACTTTGAAAGCTGGAAAGGTGAAATGGACCTACATATGGTCCTATTTGTATTTATTTATTTGTAATGCCTCAGAGAGGTTACACACATGCTAAGAGCTGTTTAAGGGTGGAATCGATCGCTTTGAGAAGCAGTGCTTTCCTCTCACATTTGATGGAGTATTATTGGGCTAAAGCCAGCTAGTGGTTGATAATGAGAAAAATCAAGGGCTAACAACACGGCTTAACTAGAGAGAGGGCTTTAAGGAATCTTCCAACTCTGAGAATATTCAATATTTTTGAAGTGCCTGCCATGAGTGGGTCATTATTTCCAAGCTTGTAGTGGATTCAGATGAGCATAGAGCCTTGGCCTTTAACCATCTCTCGCTCAGGCTGTTCCATCAGGACGCCCTGTCGGCTCTGCCTTCACCAGGCACCCAGCACCTGACCACTGCTCAGCATCTCCACTGTCACCAACCTGGTCTGAGCTCATTTCTGATCTGAACTCCTGAGTCTTGTCCCTGAAAGGACCCCCCCCACCTCTTCCTTACCCTCTTCAGTCTGATGTCAACAAGGCAGCTTCCTCGTTTTTCCTCAGACATTCCAGGCAAGCTCCTAAACTCAGGACCTTGGCTTTTGCTTTACCTGAAATGCTCTTCTGCCCGATGCCTGCCTGGCTCCTTGATCCCTTTCTTCCTGTCTCTATTCCAAAGCCCCATCTCATGAGGCCTTCCCTGGCCACCCTAACTACAAAGTCAACTACAAAGCCACACTAACATGTCAAGGCTCCCTCTTTGCTTTTTCTTCTTTTTAGTGCTAATTACTACCCCTTAGGGCTTCCCTGAGGCAATGCGGGAAACCTGGATTCAATCCCTGGGTTGGGAAGATCCCCTGGAGAAGGGAAAGGCTACCCACTCCAGTATTCTGGCCTGGAGAATTCCATGGACTGTATAGTCTATGGGGTCGCAAAGAGTCGGACACGACTGAGCGACTTTCACTTTCACTTTCATACTACCTATATTATTTTAAAATCTTGTTTTTGTGTGTATCCCTACTAAGAAGTGCTGTGATTCTTATGTTCTGTTTCTACTGTATTCCCAGCACCCTGCACAGAGTTGGTAATCAGTACACGATTGTCAAAGGAATGGAAGAAATGATGAAAGCCCATAATGGCCACCATCAAGAAATCTACAAATAGTAAATGCTGGAAAGGGTGTGGAGAAAAGGAAACCCTCCTACGTTGATAAGAATGTAAATCAGTGCCACCACTATGGAAAACAGTTTGGAGGTTCCTTTAAAAAGTTAAAAACAGAGCTACCACATGATCCAGCAATCTCACTCCTAGGCATATTTTCAGAGAAAAACGTGGCTCAAAAGGGTATATGCACCCCAGTGTTCACTGAAGCACTCTTTACAATAGCCAAGACATGGAAGCAACCTAAATGTCCACTGATAGAGGAATGGATAAAGAAGATGTGGGATGTATATTACACAGTGGAATATTACTCAGCCATAAAAAATGAAGTAATGACATTTGCAGCAGCATGGATGGACCTAGAGATTATCATACTAAGTAAAGTAAGTCATACTAAGAAAGACAAATATCATATGATATGATTTATATGTAGAATCAAAAATGATACAAATGAGTTTGTTTATAAAAGAGAAACAGACTCACAGACATAGAAAACAAACTTATGGTTACCAA
The DNA here is from genome assembly GCF_910594005.1 of Cervus elaphus. Lineage (NCBI taxonomy): Eukaryota > Metazoa > Chordata > Mammalia > Artiodactyla > Cervidae > Cervus > Cervus elaphus. Next base: position 138,749,734 of record NC_057848.1, on the reverse strand, counting down.
AGGGAAAAAGATGGGAGGGATCAATTTGAGCTTAACAGATACACACTCCTATATACAAAGTAGGTAAACAAGGATCTACTGTGTAGCACAAAGAACTGTAATGGAACCTATAATGGAAAAGAATCTGAAAAAGAACACATTATATACATTTAACTGAATCACTTTGCTATATACCAGAAACTAACACAGCAATATAAGTCAACCATACTTTAAAAAAAAAAAAGGTCCATGATGGAACCATTCATATTCATTAAGCACTGGTTTGGGGCCTGGCACAGTGCTAAGCACTTGGCATGCTAATGTATTCCTGAGTCCTTGTGACAACTGAGCCCCAGGTAACAGGTGAGCAAATAGAGGTTCAGAGAAGTCAGGTAAGTTGTCCAAGTTCCCCATGCTAGTCAGTGCTGGGCCATATGATATTCAAGGGTCCACAGCCCCACCGTCGCTCAACTCACCAAGTCAAAAGCATATCCCACCTTACTCTTCTCATTGCCCTCAGCTTGATCAGAGGGTTAGGCACGTGTCCTCAACTGTGATTCTGTTACAAGGGCATGTGAGGGACTGAAGACATTTTCTCAGCATGGATTTGGGAGGTTTTATTGGGTGCTGCATCTCAGGAAATTCAGGACCTGCAGGTTGCTGTAATAATGAGAATAGCTGCAGGTTGCCATAATAATGAGAACAGCTGCTCACAAACTCATTTCCTGTCTAATAATGATCCCTTCTTTAGTTTGTTGGAAACAAATCTGGTAATTTATGATATGGCTGTTATTAATGCTGCTGATTCTATTTAGACCTACGTCTGATTATTTTTTTTCTCTTTTTCATTTTGAGAGTTAGTTAGCCACATTAGAGAAAATTTGGAAAAGATAAAATTTAGAATCACCAGCCCAACACAACCTCATTGTCAATTTTATTCTTGAGATACAATTCATAGGGTATCAAAATTCATCATTTTAAAGTAGACAGTTGAGCAGTTTCTTGTATATTCAAAGTATATCTGCAAGGTTCTGCAGTCATCAGAATTATCTAATTCCAGAACATCTTTACCACCTCAATGGGAAACTGTAGTCATTAGCAGCCACTCCACATTCTCTACTTCTCATAGCCCCTGACAGCCACGAGTCTACTTTCTGTATCTACCGATTTGTCCGTTCTGGACATTTGATTGAATGCACTGGCTTCTTTCACTTAGCATAATATTTTAAAGGTTCATTCATATTTTACCATATGTCAGTACTTCATTCCTTTTAATTGTCAAATAATATTCCATTATGTGGATATAACACATATTGTTTATCCATTCATCAGTTGGTAGAAATTTTGGTTCTGTCATTCATTCTGATGTTTGTTTAACATCAGATCTTGTTAACATCAGATGTTAACATCAGATGTTGTTCTGTCTAACATTCTGATGTTAGAGAGCAATTCTAACTCCATCATCTGTTAGCACTTTAGCATTGGAAAAATGTCATAATATTTATGGAATAAAATAAACCTCTTAAATGCCCAGGGATGCTAATTATCCTTATTTCATAAGGTTTTCCTTTTAACTTTCTCTTTTTTTGTTTTTATTTTTGAGGATTAAATGAAATGAAGTATGCATATAATCTGGCACATAGGGGCTTCCTAGGAATATTTGTATTTTCCCATAAACTGCATTTTTTTTTATTATGTTGTTCCTTGCCCTGCTCTCCCACAAGGTAGCACTAATTCCAATAAGGCACTCTGAGAGGTTCATTTGGGGCTTCCCAGGTGGTGCCAGTGGTAAAGAATCCACCTGCCAATGCAGGAGACGCAAGAGATGTTAGTTCAGTCCCTGGGTCAGGAAGATCCCCTGGAGTAGGAAGTGGCAACCCACTCCAGTATTCTTGCCTGGAGAATCCAATGGACGAAGGAGCCTGGCAGGCTACATTCCATGGGGTCGCAAAGAGTCAGTCAGACCCGACTGAGCACAGGGGTACATTTAAAATTTTGCTTTTTGGAAAATAATGCATAACCAGTAGAAAGATAACACTGGTTACTAACCCAAATGGCAATCTATTATAAACTCTCTGCCTCTCTGCATTGTTAGGGTTGACACAGGGAGTCTATGTCTCAGTGCCAAAACACCATCTGAATTCACAAGCCAGTGCCCCCCACCTACCCTCCACTCAAGAATCGCCATTCCCAGAACTTACTTATATATACATGTATGTATGCTACTCTGTGTTCAGTTTCCTCAAAAGCTCTGACAGTTCTGTCCCTTATTAGCTGTGTGAACTTTGATGTCTTTGTTTCCTTAGCTGTAAAATACAGATGGTAACAGATGTACGTTCAGAATTGTTAGGATTAATTGAACTAATGCCTGAGGCACTCCACAACACAGCCAGCAGACTGACTATTCCAGGAATGAGCTCCTCAGGCCTTAGGAGAAACTAGAAATATTTGACCGATTCTTTTTTTTTTTTAATTGAAGTATAGTTGATTTACGATATTGTGATAGTTTCAGGTGTACACCATAGTGATTCTTCAGTTATTTTTTTCTGATTATATTCCACTATAGGTTATTATGAGGTGTTAAAAATAGTTCCTTGTGCTATAAGAAGGTCCTTGTTGTTTATCTATGCTATGTACAGTAGTTTGTATCTATTAACTGCATACTCCTGACTTATTCCTCCCCCACCTTTCCCCTTTGTTAGCTATTAATTTGTTTTTTGTGTCTGTCTGTTCTGCTTTGTATATAAATGCAGCTGTATCATTTTTTTTTTTTAGATTACACATATAAGTGATAGCATACGACATTTGTCTTTCTCTGTCTTACTTCTCTAGGTCCATGTTGCTGCACACAGCGTTATTTCATTTTTTTTATGTCTGAGTACTGTTCCATTGTATGTGTACACACAGACACACACACATATATACACATTATATCTTCTTAAGCCAATAATCTGTTGGTGGGCACTTGGCTTATTTCCATGTCTTGGCTGTTGTAAATAGTGCTGCTACAAACATTGGATTGCATCTATGTTTTCAAATTAAAGTTTTCATCTTTTCTGGATATATGCCCAGGGTGGGATGGCAGGATCATATGATAGCTCATCTAGTTTTTAGGTTTTTTGGGAACCTCCTACTGTTTGCCACAGTGGCTGTACCAATTTACATTCCTATCAACAGCGGTGTACCCTTTTCTGCACATCATCTCCAGCATTTATTATTTGTAGACTTTTGATGGTAGACGTTCTGACTTGTGTGAGGTGATATCTGATTGTCATTTTGATTTGCATTTCTGTAATAATTATTAATGTTGAGCATGTTTCCATGTGCCTTTTGGCCATCTTTATGTCTTTGGATAAATGTCTGTTTAGGTCTTCTGCCCATTTTTTGATGTTTTTTTTTTTTCAATATTGAATTGTGTGAGCTCTTTATACCTTTTGGATATTAATCTTTTATTGGTCATATCATTTGCAGATATTTTCTCTCATTCTGTAGGTTGTCTTTCCATATTGTTGATGCCATATCTATTCTTATTTTTCTTAACAGAAAGGAAATAATTTCCTGCCAAGCCTTTGGACTACTCTCCAATTTTAAATTTCTGTAATAATTTTCCATATTGCCCATCACTACCACTGCGCACACACACTATTTGCATTGTATTTGATGCTTCTTGATATTTTTCTGTAATACAAGCTAGATTTTTACATTAAGAAAAATGTATTCCTATTTATTCTTATGTAGCCTATTTTTAATATTTAATTTATGATTTTTTTAATTTAATAAATGTTATTATGATGAACAAACTTGTAGCTAAAGTTTGTGCATGTTAATTATTATCCTCTTAAGACTAAATAGCCAGATTTTAAATTTCTTAAAGAGTACATATATTATTTTTATTCAAAGGGAGCATACATATTTAAGTCTTTTGATAACATATTGTTGAATTCCTTTTGGATAGTTTGTATCAATGATCAGCAAATGAGACATTTCATCATCTTTCTCATTCATCATCTACCACAGGAGCCATAAAATATTTGCTAATTTTATAGGCAAAATAATCTAATCATTATATTATTTTGTCATGCTTTATAATTAAGAGGTAATGTAACTTTATATGCTGATTGAACTTCTTTTGTATTGATTCTGTCAGAAATTGCCTATGTATTTTGAATTTTACTTTTCAACTGGGACATTTTTTTTTTCTAGTGGATATTAAAGATACTGAATATTGAACTCTTTGTAGGATATCATTCTGACTTTTCTAGAAGCATCAAAGAATAAGCTGGAAACTGATTGGCTGTCTTCTTTCCAGGGATTGTCAATAAAGTCTTTTCAGGACAGAATAGAGCATGTGTAAAGCACTAGTTGGTCAACAATTCTAGATCTGAAAAGAAGATACTAGTTAACAACACAAAGCAAGATAACTTCGATTTCTGGCAAAGTTTTCTGAGTGAATTTGGCCTTTACTCTCTTACACTAAAAATACTAAATGCTTTGTTGGTTGCCATATAGTGTTCTTGGCACTAGTTATCTGTGAGACAGTCAGCCAAGTTGCCTCCCTTTTTTAAGCTTAATTCTGGTAGATGCTCTACTTTCTCTTCCACATGCTGCCCTGCTTTATGACATCCCTCTTCCTTGGGTCCTATCCTCACAGGATATTTCTTTAGAATTTTGAGGTCAACACCTAATCCAAACTAGTAAGCTTAAGAGTATTACCATTTCAAAAACACTCCATTCAGCAAGCATTTATTGGACTCCTATTGTATGGCAGTTTCTATATTATCCCCTCTATGTACTAAATAATCATTTTCATATGGCCATCAAGAAAATAGTGCTTTAAACTCAAAAGATATCAGTTGAATGATTAAGGCAGGCTAGTAAAAGAAACATTCAAATCAGGCAAGGAGACGGGTAGAGGAGGATTGTTGTTTAGTCACTCAGTCATGCGGAACTCTTTGCAACCCCATTGACTGCAACATGCCAGGCTTCTCTGTCATTCATTATCTCCCAGAGTTTACTCAAAATCATGACCGTTGAGTCAGTGATGCTATCTAACCATCTCATCCTCTGCTGTCCCCTGCTCCTTTTGCCTTCCATCTTTCCAAGCATCAGGGGCTTTCCCAATGAGTCGGCTCTTTGTATCAGGTGGCCAAAGTATTAAAGCTTCAGCTTCAGCATCAGTCTTTCCAATGAATATCCAGGGTTGATTTCCTTTAGGATTGACTGGTTTCATCTCCTTGTTGAGGAGGACAAGCTTCTTAAATTATTTTTTAAGTCTCGTTATTTGGCATTACTCTATTTCACAATGGCTTTGAGAGCCCCTGATGCCATATCTTTTTGAACTATGAGGCATAATGGCTGTGATCAGTAACAGAAAATGGGATGATCGTTTCTAAAGTCACAATCATGTCTTTCCAAAACAAATAGGAGATTCAAGGACTTACCTGGAAGTCCATTGATTAAGACTTAAGACTCCTTATGTCCACTGCAGGGAGTGTGGGTCCTGGTCAGAGAACTAAGATCCTGCATGTTGCTCAGTGCAGCCAAAAAAAAAGAGAGAGAGAGAGAGAAAGACCTCCAAAACAAACAGGAGATCCAAAACATTCAAATGGCATTTGCTTAAACTGTAATGCTTGCCCAGTATACAAAACAGACAGTTGTTGCCATTGGGATTATTAATCCTGCTTGCTTGAGATATTAACTTGTGGAAGCATACTGTTACCAATCAAGTATCCATCTTGCAAATGTCTCCCCTGTGTTGAAATTGGTTGCATATAACTCTGCAGGCTAAACTAATTCTCTTTCCATTTGAGGTTCTAAAATTTACCATACGTTAAGGATTCTATCCCAGCTTCCAGCCTCATACAAGAGTTGATGAGCCAGGAGCTTTGCTAATAGAGAACAGTACATAAATTGAGTGTTCACTCCGTTAATTTCCAATGTTAATAGGATAAAATCTCTCTCGATAAATAAAAGTAATTGTACTCTCTTATAATTGATGCTCAAGAGCTACCAACTTCTTTCATATGGTGAGACTATAATAAGTGTTGCTTTCAACTTGTGTGCAACGCTCTCCTATTTGATATTCAAAGGGGTTTTTGTTTGTTTTGCCATTTAACCTCTATTATTTTCTGTCTAACTAGTTCCGTAAGAGAATCAAGCCAGGAGTATTGGTATGCAGTTATCAAACTCAAATCCCATTAATGCTAAAGAAGAATCCCTGGGTTCCTGACTGGCCTCACATAAATACTCATCTCCACTATGGTGTTTGTATCACAGACATTTAAAAATAGTGCTTTGGAACCTCTTACTGGAGATGAACAGTTGTTAATATTGTTAACTATTGATTGAATTTTTAAATTTGATGTGGGCCTATTCAAACTGTTGATTTCATCTTATGTAAGTTTTGGCAGATTGTGTGGGTTCCCCAGGTGGCATTCGTGGTAATGAACCTGCCTGCCGATGCAGGAGGCTGAAGAGACAGGGGTTCGATCCCTGAGTCAGGAAGATCCCCTGGAGGAGGGGATGGCAGCCCACTGCAGTATTCTTGCCTGAAGAATCCCATGGACAGAGGAGCCTGGCGGGCTACAATCCATTAGGTCTCAAAGAGTAGAACACAAAATGACTTAGCATCACACGCATGTCTTTCAATGGATTGGTACAGTTCATCTGTGTTATCAAATTCATGGTCATAGTGTGGTTCATTGTATTCTTTCATTGCTCTTTTAAGAGCCATAAGTTCTGTGGTAATGTCCTTTATTTGATCTTTGCTACAGTAATTTGTTTCCTCTCTTGGCAGAGTAACTATCAATTTTATCAGTCCTTTAAATGATCAGATTTTGGTTTAGTAAATTTTATATTCTCTTGATTTCTTCTTTAATTACTGTTGATTTCTGCTCTAGGTTTTATTATCTCTTCTTACTTTGGGTTTAATTTGCTATTCTTTTCCTAGTATCTTAAAATGGAAACATAATGATTGATTTGTAACATATCTTCTTTCTAACATATGAAGCCAATGCTATAAATTTCCTTCCTGGCATCCCACATATTTTGATAAGTTGTTTTTTCTTTTAGCTCAAAATATCTTTGATTTCTATTGAGATTTCTTATTCGACCCATGTGCTGTTTAGAAATGTGTTGGTTAACCCCCAAGTGTTTGGAAATTTTCTTGTTGTCTTTCTGTTGGCTTTCTAGTTTTACTCCTTTGTGGTCTGAGAGTAAACTTCGTTTGATTTCTATTCTTTTGTATGATTCCCATTCCCTCCAGTCACTTGTATAATTGCTGTCAATCAATTTTACTTACACATAAACTATATATGCATATATTTAGTGATATATATATATATAATTGCATCACATATATTGTTGCTATTAACTATTTTTAACAAATCATTTTCTGTTAGATAAATAAAATCTTTAAAAATTAAATTATCTTGGGGAACTTCCAAACTGTTTTCTATAGTGGTTGCATCATCTTACATTTCTACCATCAACATTTGAGAATTCCAGTTTCTCTACAACCTTACCGATATTTGCAATTTTCATTTTTTGATAATAGGCATCACAGTGGGTGTGAGGTGGTACTTCATTGTAGTTTTGATTTTCATTTCCTTAATGATTATTGATGCTTAACACCTTTTCATGTGCTTATTAAACCTTCGTATATATTCTTTGGAGAAATGACTGTTGAAATCCTTTGTCCAGTTGTTAGTTGGTCCTTTTTGTTGCTGTTGGCGAGTTGTAGGAACTCTTTATATATTCTGGATATTAGTTTCTTATCGGGTATATATGACTTGCAAGCATTTTATCCCATGCTGTGAGTTATCTTTTCACTCTCCTGATACTATCCTTTGCTTCACAATACTTGTTAACCGTGACTGAGTCCAATTTACTTCTTTTATTTTAAGCTTGCTCTGAGTGTCATATTCAAGTTAATCTTTACCAAACCCAATGTCATAAAGATTTTCTCTTGTTTTCTCTTAGGAGTTTTATGACTTTAGCTCTTATAGCTACTACTTAGATCCATTTTGAGTTGATTTCTGCATGTCATATGAGTCCCACTTTGTTGTGGCTTTTTTTTTTTTTTTTTGCATGTGAATATCCCATTTTCCCAGCACCATTTGGTTAAAAGACTGTCTTTTCCCTACTTAATGGTCTTAACAGCCTTATCAAAAATCATTTAACGATATGTGAGAGAATTTATTTCTCAGTTTTTTTTATATTCCATTAACACATATGTCTGTCTTTATGAGTACCATGCTATTTTGAATATATAGACTTTTTGTAAGTTTTGAAATTAAGAATTATTGAGTAATCCAAGTTTGTTCTTTCCCAATATTATTTTAGTTATGGTCTCTTCTCTTAAGATTTCATATGAATTTTAGTAGGAGTTTTCCTGTTTCTACCAAAAATCATTAGTATTTTGATAGTTATGTTAAATCTGTAGATCTCTTTGGGTCATATTGTCATCTTAACAATATTTAGTCTTTCAATCATAAACACAAAGTATCTTTCTATACGTTTATGTCTTCCTCAGTTTCTTTCAGAAATATTCTGTAGTTTTCAGCAAATCAGTCTTCAGTTTACTAGATTGTTTATTCCCAAGTATTTCATTATTTTTGATGCTACTGTAAATGGAATTATTTTTCTAATTTTTTTCAAACTATTTGTTGTTAGTATATAGAAACACTACTCATTTTTTGTTTCTTCATTTTGTATTTTACAACTTTACTGAACTTATTTACTAGCTTCCATGCCTTTTTATGACATATGTAAGATTTTCTACATATAAGATTATGTCACTTGAAAAGGGATAATTTTAGTTCTTTCTTCACACCTTACGTGCCTTTTATCATTTCTTGCCCTACTGCTGTTGATAGAACTTCCAACTCTATGTTGAATACGAGTAGCAAAAGTTGGCATATTTGTCTTGTTCCTAATCTTAAGTGAAAGTTTTTCAGTGTCTCACCATTAAGTATAATGTTAGCTGTCGTTTTTTTGTTTCATATATAACCTTTATCATATTTAATAAGTTTTTTCTTCTATTGCTAGTCTGAGTGTTTTTTTTTTTAATCATGAAATGATGTTGAATTGCATTGTGTTTTTTTCTCAAACTATTGAGATTACCATGTGATTTTTTTTTTTAACTTGTATTACATTGATTGAATTTTATATGGTGAGCCATCCTTGCATTCTCAGAACAAATACTAATTGTTCATGCTTATAATCTTTTTGATAGTATTTGGTTAACTATTTTTGCATCATCATTCTTAAAGGGATGTTGGTCTGTAGTTTTATTTATTATTTTTAAATTAATTAATTCATTTATTTGGTTGTCTTTGTTGTTGTGCATGGGCTTTCTCTAGCTGTGATGAGCAGGGAGCTACCCTTCATTGTGGTACATGGTTTTCTCATTGTGGTGGTTTCTCTTGTTGAAGAGCACAGGCTCTAGGTACACAGGCTCCAGTAGTTGTGGTTCTCAGGTTTCAGTTGCTCTGTGGTATGTGGAATCTTCTTGGACCAGGGATCAAACCTATGTCCCCTGCACTGGAAGGCATATTCTTGTCCACTGTACCGCCAGGGAAGTCCTGTAGCTTTATTTTCTTTTCTTATCTTTGATTGGCTTTGTTATCAGGGTAATGTTATCTTAATAGAATGAGTTAGAAGTAGTCCCTCTTCTCCAGTTTTTGGGAGAGTTTGAAAAGAGTTGGTGTTGATTCTTCTTTAAATATTTGATTGAACTCATATTGAAGCCTTCTGTTCCATGACTTTTATTTATGGTAAGGTTTTCTGATTCATCCTTTTTTTACTAGCTATTGGTCTATTCAGATTTTTCTGTTCTTTATGGTTCAACCATGGTAAGTATGTTCCTCAGAATTTTTCCATTTAATCTAGATTATCAGTCTTTGTAAAAAAAAGTCTTATAGTGTTGTTTTATAATTATTTTTATCCTGTAAAGGCTTCTCTTGTAGCTCAGCTGGTGAAGAATCTGCCTGCAATGCAGGAGACCTGACTTTGATCTCTGGGTTGGGAAGATTCCCCCGGAGAAGGATACAGCTACTCACTCCAGTGTCCTGGCCTAGAGAATTCCATGGACTGTATAATCCATGGGGTCGCAAAGAGTCAGACAAGACTGAGTGACTTTCACTTTCACTTTATTCTGTAAAATCAGTGTATCTGCAGTCTCATTTTTGATTTTAGTAATTTGTGTCTTCTCTACCTTTTTTTTTTTTTTACTAAGTCTAGCTAAAATTTTGTTAATTTTGTTGATCTTTTCAAAGAATTAGTTTTTACTTTGATTGATTTTCTCTTTTTTTTAATAATTCATTTTATTTATCATCCTACTAATATTTATAGTTTCTTTTCTGTTGCTACTTTTGGGTTTAGTTTGCTCTGCTTTTTCTAGTTCTTTAAAATGTAAGTTTAATTATGGATTTGAGACCTTTCTTCTGTTTACAGCTAGAAATTTCTCTTTTAGCACCGCTTTCACTGCATTCCGTAAGTTTTTGTGTATTCAGGTACTTTCCTGTCTCTCGTGTTATTTCTTTTTGTCTAATTGATTTTTAAGAGTGTGTTGCTTAATTTCCACTTATGAGTGAATTTTCCAATTTTCCTTCTGTTACTAATTTCTTGTTTAACTTAATTGTGATCAGAAAAGATGTTTTGTATGATTTCAACCTTTTAAAATGTTAGTTTTGTGACCAAACATATTGTGCGTACTAGAGAATGCCCCATGTATACTTGAGAAAAATATATATTTTGCTGCTGTTGGGTGGCCTGTATATGTCAAAAATAGTATTTTAAACATTCAAACTTCAAAATTTTAACTCTATTTTTCTCTTGGGGACTGTCCTCTGCTGCCTCTTTATGCTAAATTATTACTTCATGGTTATTCTGAGCTATATTAAACATTTAGGAAATATCTTAATTCAATAGTAGAGCATATTTGCTATTGCCAAACTAATAACATGATATTTGTGCTCTACAATTTCATGATATCTTGTGGGACCACTTCACAGCAGACATACATTTTCACTGAGAATTTTCATCAGGGCTGAGTCAATTTGTGTCTGATATGCTGCTTATTTCTTAGCAGCCAGATCCTAAAGATTGTAACCTGCAGCATCTGAGCATCATCATTGATAACATAAGCTTTCAGAGAAGCTAGAAATGAGAATTCTCTCTCCCGTGATGGTGTGTAAGATCTTGGGGGAAGAATGAGCCTCAATCTGAGGTGCAATTAAAGGGAGACAACAAGGAATTTTCAGCTCAGTAGCTTGAGTGGGAAGCTTGATGTTCTCAGATCAGGAGCTGGCATCACTGGGTGAACCATGGCATGATGTTTTCAAGGAGCATCACTGATGTGGTTAGCAGTGCCCTGGCATTTGAGGAATGGGAGAATTCAATGACAAAAGGCCATATTATGACCTTCAGACTTAGAGAAGTAAATATGATTCATACTTCATATTATAAATATGAGTCCACTAAGTTACATGTCATCAAATTCAGGTTCAGGTTACTTCAGCCTTTGTAAACAAAGGAACTGTGGAATTCCTATCAAGAGTCAATGCCTAGCTGACAAAGTATCATGATGAAGAATAGATTGTTCAGATGGCTCTCTTTATGCTCTTTCTGGTGACTTCTTAGTGTTGTACTTTTGACTTATACTTAGAATGACCAACCACGTCTATTTTTCCAAGAACACAGCTGTTCTTTTCAGGTAGCCAATATATTTCTCAGCCTTAATACAGTCAAGCTACTGTTATTTGACTTAGATTGATGTGCAAAAGGTTCTAGAAGGATGAAAACTAACAAGCACACAAAGGGCTTGAAACAAGTAGGGGAAATCACATATTTGAAATCAATCATAACTTTGTCAGACCTTGGCAAATTCTTCAGTCTTGCTGAATTTTCAGTATTCTTTTTTAAATATTCCAGTTGTAGAATGCACCACATACAATTGCCATAAATTTTAAATTAAAGTAAGTAAAAAGTACTTGTTTAACACATTATGGACTGGGGGATTTTTGCAGAAACTAACACCCATAACCTGATGTCAGGGAATGTTTGACGGGAGGATTCCTACATGCTGTCTCTCATGAGTCCTTTGTCCCTCTTCAAGCGGAACAGCACGCTGCTCCCAGGAACTGAGGTCATTGTGTGAGGCAAGCATGAGTCTCCTTTAGTAAACATTCTCCTTAGGACAAAACAGCTTAATCTCCTTCCCCTTACTTGAGATATGGATTGTCTCCTGACCTTGTGACTAACATTACCCCTTGTTCCCTTGGTAACTGTTGCTATACATTTGGTTTTCTGATCTCTATCATTCCCGAAAGAAGTTTCTTGTACTGCAGCCTATATATACTCATAGAAAAATCATTAAAGCACCTTTGCTCCATCAGAGCTTAGGTCCCCAGGTCTTTTTTGTCTCTCTCTCTTTCTCTTTCTCTCTCTTTCTTTCTCTCTTTCACTTTCTTATCGTCGACTCCGCACCACAAGGTTCCGGTCCATTAAAGGACCCCAACAACCTGAGATTTGTTAAGTAAGTGAATATTAAAAAAACTCTGGTCAATAATATTCATGGAAGAAAAGACGTATTGATATGTTTCTGGTCAATAATGTGTTAATATTCACTTAGGAAATCTGTTAAAAATTGCAGTTCCTTGTCCTTACCCTGTTATGGGTTGAATGTTTGTGTCTGCACAAGTAAACAAAGATGGGGGTCTTTGAGAGATAATTAGGGTTAGATTACATCATGAGAGTGGGATCCTCATCATGGAAATAGTGCCCTAATAAGAAAAGGACGAGAGAGATTCAAAGTTACTCTACATGCCAGGGAAAGGCCATGTGAGCACACAGTTAGAGAAGGCATTTGTCTAAAAGCTAGAAAGTAGGTTTTCACCAAACACCAACTTGGCCAAGAACTTGATCCCCTGGACTTGACAGCATCCAGAACTATGAAAAATAAACTTTTGTTTAAGCCAAAAGGCCTTTGCTAAGTTGTTATAGCAGCTGGAGCTGACTAAAAAATCCCCACCCTTGGTATGTCTGGGACATGATTCCTGGAAAACTTTAGTCCTAAAAAAATTAGCACATGTTACTCAGTGTAGATAAACATAAATAACAATGATAATTTTTTTAATCATAGAAAAAACAAGCATGAGCAGATATTATTTCAGCAGCTTGAAAAAATATAAGAGCTCTAATACATAGCTCTGAATTAGTGTGAATACCACTGGACTTGCTGATGTGCTTTTTCTTGATAATCTATAGATACTTAACAGAAAAACCTAAAATGTATAAATTGTGCTTTTCTAGATGTAAACTCTGTCCTAAGATTCTCTTAGAGAATCCAAATTATTTAGAATGAGCCATATAAAACCACATATGTTCGAATGATTTTGACTTGGCAAATGAAAATTTCTTATGGATGAATTGAACAGCATTTCATGTCTCTGAAAAACTTTTAAAATATTTCCAACTCTACTGTCTTCAAGATTCTTCAGAATTCTTACTGTTTTAAAAAGTATCAAAATGGACTATGCAGGAAATGTGAGACCCCGGGTTGGAAACCAATGAATTAAAGCATTTTGTAGGCATGTGTGTGTTGGAGGTGTGGATCATTTAGTAACACAGGATACTTTTAAAATAACTTTTCCAAATGCTACTTGGTCAATGTTTTATTGCTTTGAGTCAGGTGGTGCTCAAACATTATCTAAACAGGTACATTTTTATAGTTAGAAAAGGAGTGAGAATCAATTCAGAACAACTTAACTAAAGGGCAGTTTTCAAACTAGGCAGTGGTTAGACATGGATTTCGTATACCTCTATAAAATATGACATAGTTCTCATCTATACCTTTTCTAACATACAAGTGGATTCCGTAAGATAATTTCTTCCTTTTTTTTTTTTCCTACACAGGAACAGGAAAACAATCTATCCTCATATGAGTGCCACTTTGAATGTCTGTGGAAGTAATTGAGAACTGATTCCATATGGACTCAGGTAGGCACAGCTCCCTCCTGGGAGCTCTCTCTCAACTCCATCTTGTTCAACCCAATAGCACTTTCCTTGCTGACAGAGTTTTGTGAATCCCTGTCCCTGGTGCCAGCTATTGATGTTAAGATCAGACTCTTTTCAGGCAGAGACATCAGTGTCCTTGATGTGCCACCTCCCTTCCAGCATCTCACATGTGCTCAGCTGTAAGCCAGCACTACGGCTTCTATCTGTAGTTACCACCCACTACCTGGATAGTTCAAGATGCCCAGCTCTCTCCTCTCCCCAAGTAGCTCAGCAGACCTCTTATAGAGCTTACTTGGGAATCTCTATTTCTGGTTATAAGCATGAGAAAAGATTTGACTTACTGAGGAAAAAGAATGGAAAGCCAAAAAGTGTAGAATCAGTCAGAACTTGACAATTCATGAATATTCCCTAAATCAAAGTGGGGGTAAGGATCTAACAGCCATGAAATTAAAAGACACTTACTCCTTGGAAGAACAGTTATGACCAACCTAGACAGCATATTTAAAAAACAGAGACATTACTTGGCCAACAAAGGTCCATCTAGTCAAAGCTATGGTTTTTCCAGTAGTCATGTATGGATGTGAGAGTTGGACTATAAAGAAAGCTGAGCACTGAAGAATTAATGCTTTTGAACTGTGGTGTTGGAGAAGTCCCTTGAGAGTCCCTTGGATTGCAAGGAGATCCAGCCAGTCCATCCTAAAGGAAATCAGTCCTGAATATTCATTGGAAGGACTGATGTTGAAGCTGAAACTCCAATACTTTGGCCACCTGATGCGAAGTACTGACTCATTAGAAAAGACCCTGATGCTGGGAAAGGTTGAAGGCAGGAGGAGAAGGGGAGGACAGAGGATGAGATGGTTGGATGGCATCACTGACTCTATGGACATGAGTTTGAGTAATCTCCGGGAGTTGGTAATGGACAGGGAAGCCTGGTGTGCTGCAGTCCATGAGGTTACAAAGACTCGGACATGACTGAGCGACTGAACAAGAGGATATTAGGACCTCCTCCAGACGCGTAAACCAACTTCAGGAGAAAATGAAGCCCAAACTGTGCTGTTTGGATTTCAAGTTGCCAGGTAGATCTGTAGTGTCACTTGTTTCTGGGGTAGAGATGTTGGCAGCCTTGGCCCATTCACCCCCAGGAAGATCTCTTCTCAAAGAAAAGATTCTCCACCACAGCCACAGATCACAGCTCTAGTATGGAAGCAGCTGTGAGTCCAAGGAGACTGGGATGACTGTCGGTCTTGGAAGAGGGAGAAATAGTGCAATCTCAAAACTGCTGAGCAGTGATCTCCGTTGGGGCTCAGGGTGTAAATATCCCATCACAGTTGTAACCCCTGTCACGTGTGGAGGGTGGTAAATGCTCAATAATTAATTTGAAATAAATGATCTAGTGGATCTCCAGCTCAAAAAAATTAAATCCTAGTGGCTATTTTGCCATTAGATTTATTTGCAAAACTACAACACTGTAGATACAGTACCATTTTTATTTTGGGAAAAGTAGAGATGAATATCTAAAATAAAGTATGAAAATGATCTAAAAATTTCTGTTACCTATGCTTCCCCTCTGAGCTGAAATCATATCATTTACGTTATAATGAACTTTTTTCTGCAACTGCTTTTTGCAGTTAACCTCTGGGTTTCACTAGGAACAGGCTGATCAGTATTAACAGACAAAATAACATCACATTAGTGTTTAGCTTATTCTGCTTGTTTTCCTACAAAATTCAGCTCACCATTTGATGTTGTTGTTGTTCAGTGGCCAAGTCATGTCCGACTCTTTGTGACCCCATGGACTGCAGAATAGGCCTCCCTCTCCGCCATCATCTCCCAGAGTTTGCCCAAGTTCATGTCCATTTGAATCGGTGATGCTGTCCAGCCATCTCATTCTCTGTCATGCTCTTCTTCTTCTGCCTTCAATCTTTCCCAGCATCAAGGTCTTTTCCAATGAGTCAGTTGTTCTCTCAGGTAGCCAGAGTATTGGAGCTTCAGCTTCAGCATCAGTCCTTCCAATGAATATTCAGGACTGATTTCCTTTAGGATTGACTGGTTGGATCTCCTTGCTGTTCAAGGCACTCTCAAGAGTCTCCTCCAACACCACAGTTCAAAAGCATCAATTCTTCAGCACTCAGCTTTCTTTATGTTCTAATTCTCACATTCATACATGACTACTGGAAAGACCATAGCCTTGACTATATGGACCTTTGTCAGCATGGTGATGCCTTTGCTTTTTAATACACTGTCTAGGTTTGTCATAGCTTTCTTTCCAAAAAGCAATCGTCTTCTAATTTCCTGGCTGCAGTCACCATTCATGGTGATATTAGAGCCCAAGAAGAGGAAATATGTCACTGCTTCCACCTTTTCCCCTTCTATTTGCCATGAAGTGATGGGACTGGATGCCATGATCTTAGTTTTTTAATGTTGCGTTTTAAGCTGGCTTTTTCACTCTCCTCTTTCACCCTTATCAAGAAGCCCTTTAGTTCTTCATTTTCTGCCGTTAGAGTGGTACCATCTGCATATCTGAGGCTGTTGATATTTCTCCCAGCAATCTTGATTCCAGCTTGTAACTCATCCAGCCCAGCATTTTGCATAATGTGCTTGCTCTGCATATAAGTTTAAATAAACAGGGTGACAATATACAGCCTTGAAGTACTCCTTTCTCAATGTTGAATCAGTCAGTTGTTCCATGTAAAGTCCTTAGTGTTGATGACCATAACTTCTCTAAAGAAACGACACTTCCATTTCTGTAAATGTTCATAATTATATTTCCCTATTTATTATGGGATCACTGAAGTCTTAGTCTAGCTGCATTTCACATTATAGGACAGAAGTCAAGTCAAGCATTAGGTATGTGTACCAGAATAATTTAAAAAATTGTAAAAAAAAATTTTCTACTATCCCATCTTAAAACAGTTTAAATTAAGAGGGCTTATTTTATTCGTTAATAATGGAGACTTACAGAAATTGAAATGCTACTGAAAACTTGGCAATTGGCCCAAGGTTTCTCCTTGTCAGTTTTGCAGGTCACACCATGTTTGTGGGATGGATAATATGAATTCACTGCATTGGGGGGTCTGAGGCTGTTAGGTTTCAAAACCTCTCTTAGCAGCCAAGTTCAATCACCATAAACAACACGGTGAGGCACGAAACCGTTATGTTGCATCCAGCAGCATATTAATTTATTCCTTGACATACCTGAAAATGAACAGTGCATTTCTGAGGTATGAGAACATGTATTCTACATTGTAGGCTAAGATTCATTTAGCCTGACTGATAAAGTTTCAAAGTCACACTGGGAAGTATGCCTGTTTAGATGGCTTGGGTGTAAAGCTTATGATAATAGAAGGGAATAGAGGATCCTAGGCAGAAGGTAGCCACAATGGGACAAAAATCAGGGATTTCACAGTAAAGAAACCATTGCTATGAAATTATCAAGACCCTTTTCTCTCCTGTCCATGCTGGGGAAATTTTGCCATTCCATGAGATTTTTTGTCTCAAAATGTGCTTTTGATTCTTACAGGAAAAAAAAAAATAATAATTGCATTGTAAAAATCCTTCAAATTACCTCTAAAAGTCCTTTGAAGAAAGGCTTAAACTGTTTCCTTTGTGTGTTCTCTCTGTTGAAAATGAACAATACTAGGCTTCTTTATTTTTCTCCTTTGCCATTTTCCTGCAGTGAGATTCTTTCCAATTTAATCCTCTCTCATCTGTAATTAGTAGTGGATAACAGCAGTTTGATTTTCTTTCTCTCTCTCTCTTTTCCATAAACAAAATGATGTGATTAGCAATATGCATTTAGTAATCCATTTAGGAAAATGTGGAATGTGGAAGAATTTGGTTTATTGTCCTGCCTGACTGCCCTCTACTAATCCTCCTAGCCTTTACCAATGGGGGAAGGTTAAGGCAAAGATAATTCACTTTTGATACTGAAGGGGCCAGAAGGTGTGCTGTGGAATGCAGTTTTCACCTTAAGTAGATCATATTTGTGTGGACAAGGCCATCAAAATGAGAAGGAAGCGGGGAAAGGCAAGGCAATGAGGAAAAGCCATTTTCCCAGTGTTGAAAGGGATGCCCCGGGAGCTGGGGTCACCAAGGTGCCACTGGACGATGTGGCATGGGAAGTGGATTTGCACTGCAGGTGATGTGGCTTAGAGACTAAACTAGCAAAGAGGTAATTACAGCCCAGGATGACAAGTTGACAAGCACAACTGAGAATGTGCAAATGCACAGATAGCAGCCCATGCAGCGCCTCCACAAGCTGTGGCCAGAGACTCCGAGGCCGGTCCCAGCACAAGCTTCTCCAGGCTCGTCCTGTAGCGTCATCTTAGATCCTAACAACTTGCCACAGCTCCCTCTTTCCCTCTGAAATTCCTGCCACCGCACTTTAAAAAAAAAAAAATCACACTTGATAAAGGCTGAGATGAAGCCAGCATCGAGCCTGTCCCTGGACAGCTGACTTGACCTCTCACACACCCCTCTCAGTTGGCAGGTCCAACCAGCCACCAAGTTAAAGACACCTGCCTGTGACACTCACGAGGGAGCCTCGAAGGGTTCTGCCCTTTCAACATCCCAGCACATCACACCTGTCTAGGCTGGTGAGCGCCACAGAAAACTGTGTGTCTGCCGGGTGTGAAGAAATAATGAGGAAAGCTCCAGTTAGAGTGAAATGAGCCCTGTTTGTGGCATCAGACGAGTGAGAGGAGAAATCTGTATCCTGCCCCAGGGAGAACTTCCCACACTTACATCACGTCACCATCCTCTCTGACGTCCTCATTTCACCCACGTCTCCAGGAGGAGGGCTCCGCTGCACACCACGGTCCTCTCTTGTGCTCCCACTCGTGATTTTCACAACATTTGAATATTAGCACTTCTAATAATGTGTTTAAGTTTGCACACAGCTTAGAAATTCATAGCATCATTAATATTTAAGAGTCTTAACACAGGTCTTTTCAAGATTCCAAATGTTTTCATTTGTCTTTCGTTTCCTAGGGCAAAAAATTGTCTGTTAAAAAAAGAATCACATCAAGTATAAAAATAATTTAAGATATGTGAACTATAATATATGTATACATTTCTTACATTGTACACAAGATGCACATATATAAGGTGTATATTACAAAATGCAAAACACATAAATATGATATATTAAGTATGTATGCATGATATAGAGTAAATATATAGTAGATACATGTGATAGATTTAGTATAAGTGGGTAATATATGCAAATATTAAAGAGATATATAATATGTATATACATATTATATTACCCAATTTTTTCTGGGTGTATGAAAATACCTAAGTAGAGAATTATGTGGCAGGGCAGTGTGAATGATAACAATAACTGTTGATTAGAATAATATACATTTTTCTTTATAAATCACCTTTGCTTGCTTATTCACATATACATTGAAATATTGCCAACAGACTACCCTCTTCTTAAGGTGAATATTTTGCAAATTAATTCTCACTCTATTTAGTAAGAACAAAAAATAAAATAGTCATCTTCTGTCCCTTGGAAATTGGTGTAAAACCTCCTCAGTAAGCCCATCATTCCGGTAAACACAGACAATCTGGTCCTTTAGAGTGGTCCTAACTACTGTCCTAAGTTCCAATCTTCATTTTGAAATGTCAGAACAAATGAAAGACCCTAAAAAGAGAGGGTCTTACATCTTTGTGGGATGATGTAGTGTGTAGAGTCCCACAGATTCCTATAAGAAGGTAGTGAGAATAAGGAGAGAGAGGAAACATTCCTCATTGTAGTCATGACAGCCTAGGAAAAGCCCAGAAGCCAAGTGACTGGGACCCAGGGCTTAGAAGGAAGGGGCCATCAGAGAGGGACCAAATCACAGAGCGCGTTCTTACTCAGGTGGCCCTGAGAGTGTGCGTCCAGCTCGGCAGTCAGAGGAGGGCAACTTGCTCACAAATCAGGACCCTGATCTGCGGCGCCTTGACTCAGGGAAGCCGACATGGAGCCACAGGAGAGACTCCTGCGGCCCTCGTGTGCCTCAGCCTCACAGATGGCAGGTTAGGCTTCCCGAAGGAAAAGACGATATTGTTACAGAAGAGAATGGATGCAAGGAGTGAGAATGAAAGAGAATGAGAGAATGATACTCCTAAATATATATATACATATATATATATATACACACACACATATGTGTATATATATAGATATATGTGTGTTTTTATATATATATATATGTATACATATAGTGCAAAACATGTTTAGGAAGCCTTTTTTTTTTCTTCAAATGAAGAGTTATTGTAAGAGCCATTAAACTTATAAAACCAGGGACTTCACAGGCTTTCTAGAATAAAACCTACTTTTCACTTCAGTAAAGGGGAAAAGTGAGCACTAAGTGGGGAAGAGATACAATGGCCATGCATAACCTGAAAGGGCATCAAGGGAGAGGAAGGCCGAGTTGACGCTGTCCTGAGTCAGCTCGTGGTGGCCAAGGCCAAGGACCAGCTGGTGGGAAATGGGGGTGGTTGTGGTCACGTCTCCTAGAGCAACTTTGTCTGCTTTAAAGAGTGACCAAGTTGTCATAAGTAACCACTAGAAGTATGTATTATGGAGGGAGTTTAAGCTACAGGAAAAAAAAAAAAATCCCTATTCTTATGTTACTCCAGGTAACCCATTTATGTTTGATATTTAATGAAGATTAGCAGGACTTCCCAGGTGGCACGGTGGTAGAGAACCTGCCTGCCAATGCAGGAGACGTAAGAGGCATAGGTTCGATTCCTGTGTTGGGAAGATCCCCTGGAGAAGGGAATGGCTACCCACTCCAGTCTTCTTGCCTAGAGAATCCCATGGACAGAGGAGCCTGACAGGCTACAATCCACGGGGTCACAAAGAGTCGGACACGACTGAGCAACTGAGCACGCATAGAGATTAGTAAGGAATGTTGATCATATTGACACACACACACAAAATTAAGAATTTTAACCATAATATTTATCTTTCTGATAAAATCTGCACATCTGTCCAGTTATTCATAATAGTACATCAATAGCAAGTTATCCATCCAATATTCTGTCATTTAGAATCTCCTTGGTTAAAGAAAACTTGCTGGGTGCAGACTTAATAGACCATAAATTTAGACCTTATGTAACCAAACATAGCTTTTCTTTCTTTCCACAAATTAATTTCTGTCACAGCATATTCTGTATCAGGATTTGGTTCTCTCTGATGCAGTAACAATGACACTGTTGTTTTTATTTTTATTACTACTATTACTATTATTATTGCTATTATGATCTTCTCAGTTCCAGATAAGCCTAGTTACTTTGGTGTTTTTTCTCAGTCATTTCAACTTTAACTCAGAAAAATTCTGTACTTGGACTCTTTTTTTTTTTTTTCCTTTTGGAAATGATGTTAAATCCTACTAGTTACCAGTGTCACCGGTGAGAAGACAGCATTTTTTTCCATCTTGCTCTATATTCGTCCCATGCTGGCATCTAAAGTGATATAACTCATGCAGTCCAGCCTTTGGATTTGTCTCTGCTCACCCTGCCATCAGCAGAAATTCACAAAATTGGCTGAGCCCCAAAGCCAGTGCAGCATTCCCTTGAACTAGCTTTAAGACATTTATGGATCTGCCAGCAGTTTCTCTCTAAACTAGTATTCTCTTGAGGTATCACTTGAGCTTTTGGATGGTCTGCTATTTGTTTGAAATCATAGGACCCTTAGGAGGGTAAATGGAAGCTTGTAGGCCATCATCCCTTCCACCTAGAACATGCCGCCCCCCCTTTTCTAATCTTGTACTGTATCTCCATGGTCCTTCAGGAGACCTTGTAGACTTCCCATCTCTCTTTGATTTGTCAAGGAGGCTATTACACATTGAATTGTGTTCCCCCGAAATTCATATGCTGAAGTCCTAATCCTCAGGGATTTTATTTGGAAATAGGGCCTTTGTAGATATGATTAGTGAAGATGGAGACATTAAGATGGGCTGTAATCCAATGTGACTGGCATCCTTATAAAAAGGGGGTTTTGGAGACAGACACCTATACAGTAAGAATGCCATGTGAAGATGAAGGCAGAGATCAGGCTGATGCTTTTTTATAAGCTATAATTGCCAGATTGCTCCCATACTACCTGAAGCTAGAAGAGAGGCTGAGAATAGATGGTCCCCTTCCCTGGTGGCTCAGATGGTCAAGAATCTGCCGGCAGTGTAGGGAGACCCACGTTCAAACTCTGAGTCCGAAGGATCCCCTGGAGAAGGGAATGGCAACCCACACCAGTATTCTTGCCTGGAGAATCCCATGCACAAAGGAGCCTGGAGGGCTGCAGTCCATGAGGTCGCAGAGTTGGACACAACCGAACGACTGACACATGCACACAGCCCCTAGAAGGAACTAACCCTGCTGATACCGTGATCTTGGACTTCTAGTTTCTAGAACTGAGACAATACAACTCTGTTGTTTGTCTACTCAGTTTATGGCACTTAGTTACAGTCGCCCTAGCAGACTTATACAGAGGCCTATACTCCGTCTACCTTTGTAATTCCTAATTAAAAATATTCGTTCCAGTTTCTCACTCATCAAACTGAAAAATGGAGAGAAGGTGGGCTTCATCCAATGTGTTTTACATATTTTCTCCCTTTCTAGAACCTCTTGGAGATCAGAGCATTCCTTGTTCAAGAAATATTGAGTACTTCCTAATGCCAGGCACTCTTTTAGTCAATGTTACCAAATACGGTGGTAATACAACAGGCAGTGTTCATGCTTTGGAGCTCACAGAATATTAGGAGATTATAATAAGTGAGTGAACAAATAGTAGAAACTGCAGTAGAGAAAAGGGAGTGAAAGCGTAAAAGAGTAAAAGGGATGGGAGTTATTTTTATAGGTGATAAAGACAAAGTCTTTCTGATAAACTGTCACTTGAGAATCTGAGTGAAACAAGAAACACGCTATGCTGTCATCTAGGTGATAAGCAGAGGAGATAGTACATAACCACATCTGGTGCCTGTTCAGTGTGTCCTGGGGTGGAGTGTGTGATGGAGTGGCAAATGAGGAATATTGAAAGTACAGTTGGGTAAATACTTGTTGAAATGAATGAGCACACCCAGGAATTGTTTCATTCACTTGTTTGTAACATGTCAGAGTGTTGTATTTATCACGTGTAACCACAAGACTTAAAACATAAATTCTGTGAATTAAGAGAAAGAAAAAGGCATCAGAGACAACTGGTATTAGTCACTGTCAATATAATATAAAGTATTGGATTTCATCAGTGTTTAGACAAGATGGCAGACATTAACTGGTAGGAGTGTAAGTGGAAGAAATGTGCAAAAATCCACAAAGGTAAAATGGGAGTAAAGCAGCCACGATATGGATGAGATGGTGGCATGTCCAATGTATTTTATACATGGAAAAGATATTTTTTAACACCCCAGTAATCAAAACAGAAAATATTGTCAGTAATAATTACAAAACAGAAAAAAAATATGTAATAGAAAAACAGAGAATGACATGTTTATTATTGAAATTTTTATATATCAGATCATATCCAGAAACATGAGATCAGTTCAGTTAGGGAATTGATTTTTTTGTTGTTTCAAATCTAAAGAACAAGCCATTTTAGGAGCCTAAATTTGAATAATAAAGATTCAAGTTCATCAAAATAGTTCCTGTGTAAACCAAAACATTTACTTAACAGAAGAAAACCATTATACTTTGCAGTTCACACTATTTTTCACTGTTTAAAATAATGAAATACTCGTGAAAATTCCAACTAGTGGCTTAAAATGACAGGCCTGAAGT
Organism: Cervus elaphus; assembly: GCF_910594005.1. Classification (NCBI taxonomy): domain Eukaryota; kingdom Metazoa; phylum Chordata; class Mammalia; order Artiodactyla; family Cervidae; genus Cervus; species Cervus elaphus. The sequence continues at coordinate 138,725,971 of NC_057848.1, read as the reverse complement.
AACTCAAGTTGTTTCTTTGCTTGGTTACTCACTGTGCCTGCAGTGTTCAGTTTTAATCTCCTGTTCAAATGCAAGAAAAGGCAGTAACACAGAGATGAGTGACATGAGCTCTGAATAAAGCAAGCTCACAGAGCTCAGAACATTAGGAACTCTCTCGAACAACACATGTAGTTGAGTCCCTGTTTGTTGAGGGCTGCATTTGAGGAGCTATGCCTCCATCTTTGAAAACTGTATAAAAACCAGTTGACAATATGTATGTATTTTTTTCTTCATCTGGTAAAAATTTTATAGTCAACTTGGCTTAAATAGTGTCTTGTCTGAAAATCTCTGAGTAGAAAGAAGTATAAGAAAGTAATAGCCCATTCTCTCTCTCAGCTTGTGTTTTCGGTGCTGAATATTTCACAGACTCCTTTATCCATCAGCAGCTTTATAGTGACTGTTCTATATCAGGTTCTTCACTATTTTCCTATCTTTCTCTTGAGTATAGACAGATAAGAGGGAAGATGGAGTGACAGCCTTGTTGAAAGGTGACCCCTCCAGAGCCCCAGCATGCCTCTCTAACTTACCTCCTCTCCTGCCAAGTTCTTCTTTGTTCTCCCAAACAGAAGTCATATCATTAATGGACTAGCTGTAAACCAGACACTAAATAGAATTTCCTTTTCTTAGGCAGGTATCTTTGATTAGGCTAGTGTTACTGATAGCTCAGTTGGTAAAGAATCCGGCTGCAATGCAGGAGACTGTGGTTCGATTCCTGGGTTGCAAAGATCCTCTGGAGAAGCGATTGGCTACCCACTCCATTATTATTGGTCTTCCCTTGTGGCTCAGCTGGTAAAGAATCCTCCTGCAGTGCGGGAAACCTGGGTTTGATCCCTGGGTTGGAAAGATCCCCTGGAGAAGGAAAAGGCTACCCACTCCAGTATTCTTGCCTGGAGAATTCCATGGACTGTATACTCCATGGGGTTGCAAAGAGTTGGATACAACTGGGCGTCTTTCACTTTCACTATTAGATATAATGTCCCTAGACTTTTTGGATTCTTGCCCAGGAAACTTGGCTGATAGAGGTCAATGTTTCTATTTTACTGATGACATCCTCTTTTTAACTTTTAAAAGTCATACACTGTTTATGGAGGTTGATGAAATGTTTAGCATCTCAAAATTATTGAATATTGTATGTAAACGATACTTCATGCTGCCATTTTGGAAAATGACTATATGTGACTAGATAAAGATTACAAAGGACATCCATTTAGAAATTCAATGAACTTTAGTAAAATTAAATATAAAGAAAGATATTACAGACCAATGAAATTCAAGACTGAGGCCTACTACTCACAGAATGACTATTAAATAAAAAGTAATTGTGAGGTATGTAATATAGGAGTAAATAAAGTAAAGAAAAAAGAAATCAGTCTGTGAAATCAGTAAAGACATGTTCAGCTGGGGAAAATTTCCCAGAAAACTTTTTTTTTTAAACCCCCAGCAGACAGTCTTGTTCATTTTGTCACGAGATGAGTTTTAGATTCATAACAGTATACAAGCTAGTCATTTCTGATATCAAGAGATGTGATTCAAAACGAACTTGCCAACAACTTTACTGACACTTGTTTTTTCCAGCAGAACATATCAAGGAAAAACATCAGAGGTCATGCATCTTCTTTTTTAGAATTTTTTTAAACCACCTTTATTGAGATACAATGACATCCAATGTTGTGTAAGTATAAGATGCTTTGATAAATGTATATATTGTGAAATGATTGCCACAATAAGGTTGTTTAATACCTCCATCACCTCACATAATTACCACCATTTTGTGGTAAGAATGTTTAAAATGCATTTGCTCAGCATTTTAAGTGTATAATGTAGTAACCTTACTGTGCATTAGATCTCCAGAACTTATTCATCTTACAGCTGTATGTTTGTACCTTTGACCCACATATTCTCATTTCCTACATCCATCAGCCCCCTGGCAACTATATTTTACTCTGTTTCTAAGAGTTCAGCTATTTTAGATTCCTACATGTAAGCGAGATCATAAAGTATTTGTCTGTTTTGTTCTGACTTATTTTATTTAGCATAATGCTCTCCAGGCCCATACATGTCAGCACAAATGCCAGGGTTTCCTTCATTTTCTTGGCTGCATAATATTGCATGTAATATATAAATATGTGTGTGTGTTGTTTTCTTTATTCATTCATCCATCAGTGGGCAGTTAGTGGTCATTTAGGTTATTATCACATCTGGAATATTGTGAGTAATGCTGCACTAAGGCTGGGAGTGCAGCTGTCTCTTCTAGTAGCGATTTCATTTTTTCGGGTGTATGCCCAGATTGTTGGATCAAATGGAAAGTCTATTTTTAGCTTTTTGAGGAATCTCCATACTCTATTCCATAGTGTCTGCACCAATTAACATTCCTACCAGCTGTTTCTAAATCTATGAAGACTAGTAAGGAAGGTCACAAAATTGAAGGAGGAATTGAAATCCCCAGGACCCCATTTCAGAGAACAAGAACGAGTATATGCCAGGACATTCCTGCACTTCATCTATCATTTCTCTCTGCTCGTTTTACTTGACCACTCTTCAAATAGATTTCCTCTCAGAGAGGAAAATGCAAACCCCAGCAGCTGCCGATTTCCACCTTGTCTGCTTTAGGAACTCCAGAGATAAAAGAGCATTTCTTCCCCTATCCTCCTAGCATCTCTCTCTCAAACCAGAAAATGTCTTGGATTGACCTGCTTAGGTCATGAAAACACCCCGTGACTAAGTACTGTTTTCAAGATAGTATGATAGAATAGTGAGTCAAGGCAAGGAGGCTAGATGATTTTAAAAAGAAAATGCGTAAAGCATGTATCTACTGTGAGTTAGACAATTGTATTCCAGCACATGTACCACATTGCATATTAAAAAATGTTTAAAATAGATTCACTATAGTGATGCTATAGTGATGTGGTTAAATAAATTCTGTCTTACCTGAATACATTAAAAAAAATGCAACCATTAAAATCCCTTTTACAGAATATTTAAGGATGTGAAAAAAGCTCATAATATTACAATGAAAGCAAAAAGATAAAAAATATTTCTAGAAAACACACCAAAATGATAAAAGTTATCTTTAGAATATAGAACTGTAGTTATTTTATTTTCTTCTTTCCAATTTCAAGTTTTCCAAATTTTCTACACTGATCTTTAATCTTATAATAAAAATAATTTTTAAATACATGATAAACATCAGGAAGTAGGACATACTGGCGGGTCTTAGGGCTGTCAGATGAGTTTATAGGCCTGGTAGAAAAGCTGTGTGGAAGTACAGTAGTATTGATTTTACTACCATCCTTACTTCTGGGTCCAAAGGAGTGATTGAAGCTTGGGGTTATAGGAGTGATATGTTTGTATTTCTTAATAGAACCTGTTATAGCAGTGTATGGGTATTGCCAGAGTCTCTTCTGGAATTACCTGTGAGCTAAACCATCTAAGAATTAGTATCCTGTTTGTCACATGTTCAAAAATAAAACCAAATTATCCATGTTTATTGACAATGCATGTTCAAGAAAAATTTTATATTCAAATACATTGCATATCTAGTGACAGTGCAATACCGGATCTCATTGCCAAATGGGAACATTACAAAGCAATGAACCTGTGTTTTGTTTTATTTTATTCCAGTTTTATTGTGATATATTTGACAAATTAAAATGGTATATATCTAAGGCATACAGCATTGCAATTTGATACATACATACATGTGAAATGATTACCAAAGGAGAGGTAATTAACACATCTGTCACCTCACATAGTTGTCACTTTTTGTGTGTGGTGACAATATTTAAGATCTACTCTTTTAGAGAATTTCAAATATGCAATATAGTGTTATTAACTATAGTCACTATGCTGTAGGTTAGATGCCCAGAACTCATTTATCTCCCAACTGAAAGTTCATACCCTTTGATTGACATCTCTCCATTTCTGTCACCCTCTAGCCTCTGGCAACTCACTTTTCTACTCTCTCTTTTCATGAGTTTGACTTTTTTTTTCAGATTCCATATATAAGTGAGATTATTATAGTATTTGCTTTGTCATATGCACCAAGAATATACAATGGGAAGTTTATAACTGGAAGTTTATACATTTGACCACCTTTATCCATTTCTACCTTCACCCGTTTTACCCAATTATAATAAATAAATCCTGGAGAAGTAATTGCAGCACAGTGACTGTAGTTAATAATACTGTATAGTATGCTTGAAAGTTGCTAAGAGAGTAATTTTGAAAGTTCTCATTGCAAGAAAAAAAATTTTGTAGCTATGTATAGTGACAGTATAGATTTATTGTAGTGGTCATTTCACAATATGTACAAATATTGAATCATTCTGATGTACACCTAAAATGAATATGATGTATTATGTCAGTTATATCTCAATTTTAATAAAGAACACACAATGGGGAAAGGATAGTCTCTCTAATAAATGTTGTATGGAAAATACATATCAGTATTTCTGATATATACATATCAAAAAATACATAACAGTCAGTTCAGTTCAGTCATTCAGTCATGTCAGACTATTTGTGACCCATGGACTGCAGCACACCAGGCTTCCCTGTCCATCACCAACTCCTGGAACTTGCTCAAATTCATGTCCATCAAGTAGGTGATGCCATCCAACCATTTCATCCTCTGTTGTCCCCTTCTCCTCCTGCCTTCAACCTTTCCCAGCATCAGGGTCTTTTCCAGTGAGTCAGTTCTTCCCATCAGGTGGCCAAAGTATTGGAGTTTCAGCTTCAGTATCAGTCCTTCCAATGAATATTCAGGACTGATTTCCTTTAGGATTGACTGGTTGGATCTCCTTTCAGCCCAAGGGACTCTCAAGAGTCTTCCGCAGCACCACAGTTCAACAGCATCAATTTTTCAGAACTCAGCTTTTTTTATCGTCCAACTCTCACATCGATACATGACTACTGGAAAAACCATAGGTTTGACTAGACAGACCTTTGTTGGCAAAATAATGTCTCTGCTTTTTAATATGCTAAGTTTGTCATAGCTTTTCTTCCAAGGAGCAAGTGTCTTTTAATTTCATGGCTACAGTCAACATCTGCAGAGATCTTGGAGTTCTAGAAAATAAACTCTCTCACTGTTTCCATTGTTTCCCCATCTATTTGCCATAAAGTGATGGGACCAGATGCCAGGATCTTCATTTTCTGAATGTTGACTTTTAAGCCAGCTTTTCAGTCTCCTCTTTCAATTTCATCAAGAGGCTCTTCAGTTCCTCTTTGCTTTCTTCTGTAAGGGTGGTGTCATCTGCATATCTGAGGTTATTGATATTTCTCCTGGAAATCTTGATTCCAACTTGTGCTTCATCCAGTCCAGCATTTAGCATGATATAATCTGCATATAATTTAAATAACCAGGGTGATGATATGCAAGCTTGACATAGTCCTTTCCCAATTTGGAACCAGCCCATATTTCCATGTTGGGTTCTAACTGTTGCTTCTTGACCTGCATACAGATTTCTCAGGAGGCAGGTAAAGTGGTCTGGTATTCCCATCTCTAGGAATTTTCCACAGTTTGTTGTGATCCACACAGTCAAAGGCTTTAGCATAGTCAATGAAGCAGAAGTAAATGTTTTTCTGGAACTCTCTTGCTTTTTCTATGATTCAGCGTATGTTGGCAATTTGATCTCTGGTTCCTCTGCCTTTTCGAAATCCAGCTTGAACATCTGGAAGTTCTCGATTCATGTACTGTTGAAGCCTAGCTTGAAGAATTTTCAGCATTCCTTTGCTAGCATGTGAGATGAGTGCAATTGTGTGGTAGTTTGAGCATTCTTTGGCATTGCCTTTCTTTGGGATTGGAAAGCTGGAAAAGTGACCTTTTCCAGTTCTGTGGCCACTGCTGAGTTTTCCAAATTTGCTGGCATATTGAGTGCTGCATTTGAAATAGCTCAGCTGGAATTCCATTGCCTCCACTAGCATTGTTCATAGTGATGCTTCCCTCAGGCCCACTTGACTTCACACTCCAAGATGTCTGGCTCTAGATGAATGATCATACCAGTGTGGTTATCTGGGTCATTAAGATCTTTTTTGTATTGTTGTTCTTTGTATTCTTGCCACCTCTTCTTAATATTTTCTGCTTCTGTTAGGTCCATACCATTTCTGTCCTGTGCCCATCTTTTCATGAAGTGTTCCCTTGATATCTCTAATATTCTTGAAGAGATCTCTAGTCTTCCCCATTCTATCATTCTCCTCTATTTCTTTGCGCTGATCACTGAGGAAAACTTTCTTACCTCTCCCTGCTATTCTTTAGAACTCTGCATTCAGATGGATATATCTTTCCTTTTCTCCTTTGCCTTTTGCTTCTCCTCTTTTCTCAGCTATTTGTAAAGTCTCTTCAGACAACCCAAAATGCAAAAGAATGCAATTGTACCCTTACCATACATCATATAGGCTTCCCCAGGTGGCACTAGTGGTAAAGAACCCACCTGCTAATGCAGCAAACACAGGAGATGCAGGTTCCATCCCTGGGTCAAAAAGATCCCCTGGAGGAGGGATCCTCCACCCAGTACTGGCAACCCACTCCAGTACTCTTGCCTGGAGAATCCCATGGACAGAGGAGGCTGGTACACTATAGTCCACGGGGTCACAAAGAGTTGTGCACACCTGAAGCAACTTAGCCCACATGCATACCTGATACACAAAAATCAACTGAAAGTGGATAAAAGACTTTAAGACTCAAAAGCATCAAACTCCTAGAAGAAAATGTAGGGGGAAAGCTCTCTGACATTGGTCTTATCAATGAATTTTTGAATAGGACACCAAAAATATAGATAGCAGGAGCAAAAATAAACAAGTGAGACTCTATTAAGCTCAAAAGCTTCTGCACAGCAAAAGGAACAGTCAATGAAATGAAAAGTCAACCTGCAGAGTGGGAGAAAATATTTGTAAATTGTATACCTAATAAGCAATAAACATTTTAGATATCAAGGCCTCATTTATGGAAGTCTTATATTTTCCATTGGGAGAAATAATATAAAACCCCATGAACTAATACCATAAGGGGAAAGGTACAACAGCAGGTCAAAGAAATCAAGTTACTCTTCTATCAACCTCAAGAGAGAATTAAAGATGTTCTTAATCCACTAACTATAAAGTACTGATTGTAAATTTGGCAACAACAAGAAATTCAAATTTGTTCAACATTGATATATGCATGAATTATAGTGACTTTAGAGGGGGAAGATATTAAGTTTCTCAGCTATCTAGTTGAAATTTTTTGAAACTGTGAAAGTCTTAGTCATAAATATGTCCTGTTTCACTAGAAGCTTGGCAGAAATCACAGCTATATATGAGCAAATGAATGTCAAAAAGATGAGAGAACGTTTAGTGGGAAGGAGTGTGTGTGTGTTTATGCTAAAACTGAAGGAGTTTTCTTTTTTATTTTGTGAATATTGAAATAATGTTAATAGCTTGTGAATTTATTTTTACTTAGGTCACTAGTAATAATAAGAGAATGTTCCAAACACAGAAAAATGAGAATTATTTCTTAGAAATCTGTTTTTCACACCTATGACGTCAAAATCAAAGACATATGAGGATTCAAGCTGAGTTATTTACTACCTCAACTTGGTAGACAATTGCCACTCCTTCACAACAGTTTAGGTTTTAAAGATCTAGTATAAGATAAAAATGAAATACATCTCAACAACTCTGTAGGGAAAATTGGTCTGTTGTGGAACTCGTTTGATTTGATCTCTTGGAGGTATTTAAAGTACAGCTGCCCACCAGTCAATATGATTTTTAATTCATTTATCTTGGTCTTGATTTATTGAACTTTGGCCACAAATTTGCAGTGATTAGGGCCTCGCCATCTCATCTTTAAACTTGGAGCATGTGTCTTGTGTTGTGTTCTGTGTTCAGTCATGTCTGACTCTTTGCAACTCCATGGACTGTAGCCTACCAGGCTCCGCTGCACATGGAATTTTCCAGGCAAAAATACTGTAGAGGGTTGCCATTTCCTACTCCAGGGATTGAACTCATGTCTCTTATGTCTTGTGCATTGCCAGGCAGATTATTTCCCACTGTGTCACCTGGGAAGCCCAGAGCATATGTCTAGAAAAGAACAAAAATGAAACAAGCAAAAAATCAGAGTGACATAAAACCTCAGACTAAAACATTACCCTGCATCTATTTTTACAGTCTTTTTTTTTTTGTTTGTTTTTACAGTCTTAATGTCTCTGAATGCTTCCTTACTTTTCTGGCACATGACCTGTCCCACCTCCCAACGTTTGATATATGTTGCCACTTTTTAATCATATTTACCCCATAAATCTTTGATAATTAGATTGACCAATTTGTTTTCCAAATTTCAGCAATCCCTGTCTTTGATTGAATGATCCGTTGAGAACTAGTTCTTCATATATTTTGGCCATTTTTTCCTACGTTTGTTTTATGTGAAAGGGTAAATCTAGTCAATAATATACCTTGACTGGAAACATAAGTGTGTTAGTTGCTCAGTCGTGCCTGACTCTGTGACTCCATGGACTGCAGCCCACCAGGCTCCTCTGTCCATGAGATTTTCCAGGCAAGGATACTGAAGTGGGTTGCCATTTCCTTCTCCAGGGGATCTTCCCAACCCAGGGATAGAACCCCGGTCTCCTGCACTGCAGGCAGATTCTTTACTGACTGAGCTACAAGGGAAACACATGATCTTTTATGCCTCATATCATTGATAGACTGGTCAGTTCTCTTTAATGTTCTCTGAGGCTCATCCCTCCTTTCTGAAGCTCTCAATTATTTCTGAGTTCAAACCACCTACAGGAGGACAGCATCCTTCTCACCGACTGTTGCACCTTTTACATCTCTCTTTGCCAATCTGCCTTAAACAATGTGGCCCGGATCAACAATCCTAGCTATCCTAAGGAGACAGCAGTGAGTGGAGGCTTGAAGTGAGATCTTAGTTCCCTGCCCGGGAAATGAACCTGAGTAGCCTGGGTGAAAACCAGGAATCCTAGCCACCAGTCCACCAGGGGCTAGAGGCTAGAAGCAAAGTGGCCCTGGCTCTTGCTTCCATTGTAAAATGAATTTCTCAAGGAAACAAAAACCGTCAAAACAAGTACAAAGTTTATTATTAGAGATACAACACAAAAAGTGGGAGAGCTCACAGAGAAACGGTTTGTTTATTTTAAGACAAAGACACAAAGATCCATGACACAGAGATACATACCGGGAGAGAAAGAGTGTAGGTGTCCTCCACAGGAGGAGGAGTACACCGGAGAAGGAATTCAAATTACTTATTTAGGGCAGTTCTTCCAGGTCTGTCTTTGCCTGTGGCCAATGATCTCACTTCTTTTTCCACACCTCACCTGTCCAAGCTCCCTTTCCCACATGCCAAGATGGAGTCCAGCGCAGAGGCCCAGTGGCCATGGAGGACATGCTTTGGAACAAAGAGGTTTCTCTTGCATTTTTGGTTGGGTCTGTTGATGCAAAATCAGGTGGAAAAGTGAAAGAAATCCTTTGAATAATTAAGCCAAGAAAACACCATAGCCTCCTTTTGTTGGATGTTTCAGAGCTTGATAGGTGTGGAATTGATTAAATGCTCCATGTTATAGCTCACTTGTGGTAATATATCAGGCCCTTAAGTTTCCCTGATGTGTGTTTCTTACTGAACGTGGTATCTTTACTAATTTTTCTTCTTCAGATTTAAATAACATAAACTTAAGAATGTGGAATGGGGTGGGGAAGAGCCAAACACATAATTTTATGAATAAAAGCACTTGAAATTAAACCATCCTGGGGAATTAATTTGCATAGAAAGCTGACATCTACAACTTGATGTGACAAATATATGCCAGTTTTTGATTGACTATGCATTTCTTAAGCATATACATATGCATACGTATTCTTTTTTTATATATAAAAGAAGGTGTTTATAGTATTTGTATTTCTGATATCTAGGGCATTGGGTATCATGTTTTAGATGATCAGTGGATGCTAAATGAAAGAAATAAGTGGATCATTGTCGTCCTATCATTTTTGTGGCCTCCAGAAGACTAAAGGGATTTTTGAGCAGTTTATATACCAATGATCCATGAATTCATTAGTTTATTCTCACAGGAAAATATTAGAACAACCCAGTGAACATTTGATAGATTTCAGCTTCTGTTTTTGTTTTTGTTTCATGTGTTCTCTCTTCCACAAACTGTTTAATAACGAAATTACTCAGGTAGAGACCACACATTCTCAGGCTTTAAGCTAATGTTGATTCTTAAGCGTCCTTCAAATCAACTTCAGGTATGTCCTGGAAGATCGAGAGAGCATATATAGATGCAGATATTGGCAACTCTGATCTCCATGGAAAAGGAATGAGTTCACTGCAGAATTTGGTCCATTCTGAACTCCACCGGGAAAAATGAACGGTTTCTGCCACCCTGCCTGGGAACTGGCCCTCATTCCTTAGTGGAAGAACAGATCATACGGTTAATGCATTTTATACGTGGTGATGTGACAAGGCATAAAGCACTAGAAAGACAGGGTTTTCATTTTCAGGGTTACTAAGCCAGTCCCTTTAATAAAGGAAGAGAGAGATAGGTCTCTTTGAAACTTGACAGGTTAAGATTTGTGTTCTCATCTTTAACCGTGTCCAGTGTGCTAATGGATGGAGAGACTGAACTCAGAGCTGACAGCCTTGAACATGGCCTCTCACAGAGGCTAGCGTCAGGCCCTGTTGTAACTACACTGGCTGGCCAGGGCTTGCGAGGCAAAGCCAAGGGCTCACCCTGGGAGCCATTCAGGTTTCATGTTGGAGGATTTAGAAAGGGAAAAGCCAGAGGTATGTAGACATTTTAAAGGAAACTTCAGATTTTGAACGTATAGAAGGAAATACAGTGTGCTGAGAACTATAAGTTTTGGTCCTCTCAAATTCTCCACAGCTTTCCTGAGAGGGCCATAAGAAAGGAGGGCAGGAAAGGAACACTACTCACTAGGCTTTGGCGTGAACATTGAGTCCGGAACACCACAGCTAGTCTCTGAACTCTTGTCAGTCATCCACTTGGGTGCATATTTCTGGTCCATGTCTTTGATCTGGCAAAAAAAAAAACCACAACAACAACAACAAAGGGTGGTCCCTGAAAGACGAAAACTAAGATGTTGTGACTCCAGTTTAAATTATGAAAACACTTCAGTATGGCCTTTCAAGCTCTAGTCTTCCTTAGCCTTGTAGAGAGTATAAAAATGGAGAGGCACTACTGTTATCAAGAAAAATCAGTATTCCTGGTGTGGTTTGTAAATGAGGCACATGTTGTCTGTGAGGTGAGGGTGTGAGAAAAGGAAAATAAAAATAATAATAGGGAAAAATGACAGTTTTATTAAGTGACCTGAGAGCTGTCTCAGAGTTGTAGCATTTTTATAAACAAGTGGACTATATGTGTTGTCAAAATGCAAAGACACACATACCATTCCATGCTTAGATCTGGAGGACAGTATAAAAGCAAAAGGAAATAATTGAGTATAAACTTTGACCACAAATTAAAAATATTTTAAAGAATAATGCAGAGGTCTTCTTCCTTGGGACCGTGGAACCTGCTGACTTAATCAATGCAAATCACAGACGGTTGCTAGGCAATGCCTGTCCTGCTGGCAGTCAGGTGATTCTTATATTCTTTGTAGAAGTCTCTGTTTTCTGAGACTGTGTATCAGATTTTGTTCTTCACGAATGCAAAAATACTGCTTTTTAAAAAATCATTTAACACTCTGAAACCTCAAATATATATAGTTTTCTAGAGAATTAAATATGTGTATTCCTGTCAAAACCAGATCATACGGTTTTTAGAAAAGAAGATAAAGTAGAGAAATGTCAATATTGGAGATGTCTTTCCATAAGCCGATTAGGGAAATGGGGATTAACACTGATGCTAATGCAATTTGTGTGCAGAACTCCTTTCAACATATGTCCCTGGCACCCTGCAAAGTCTCATGGTCTCTAGGGGACAAGCCCCATTACCCACTGCATTTTGGAGTGCTGAAGACAGAAATCTAAATGACTATATGAAAACTAATTCTGAAATTGTACTTTCATGTTGAGGGTTACCTCATTCTTCCCATAACACCATGCTCATATTTTTTTTATAACATGTCACATTCTTTATTCACTGGTCTATCTCCGACTGAATGTCAGCTCCCCGAGTTTGATAGTTTTATCCTTGTGCTTCCTGTATTGGTGGAGCCCAGCATCATTTCACACACAGTCTGGGGTATATAAATGTTTGCTGGAAACCAAATTCACCCAGATGCAATTATACTAGCATAAATTTAGTGCAAGCTTAGTTTTATCTCAGCTCTGCCATGTATGTTCTCTTTGGATATAAAATGTTCTTCCTAAAAATATTTTAACTTTGAATTTTAATTTTGTGAATAAACTAGAATAAATTATATATTTTATATCTGACTTTGTAGATACAAATAGCTTAATCTATACATAGAAATGTTTGCATTTCTAGTTTTAGCACAAACACATAAAGAGCTTGAAAGTCATCATCCCCGTACTTAGAAGAAGCTGGACAGACTGGAATGCCTTTTCTTGGACCCATCAAAGAACTAAGGTCACAAGCCATCTTGCTACCCCCAAATCTGAAGAGACAAGTACATCTAGAGAAAGAGAGCCAAGATTTGTTTACCTGGAGAAGCTGATTTTTTTAAAAAAAGGAAGCAGCAGCCACACGTCGGCAATATAAGAAAAGGAAGAGAGATCATCACTACTGATCCAAGATTACAAGCGTACCTTGGAGATATCGCAGGTTTGGTTCCAGATCACTGCAATAATGCAAACATCACAAAGTGAGTTGCACAAATTAACTTCTTTTTATTTCCTAGTGCATATAAAAGTTATGCTTACATTATACTGTAGTCCATTAAGTGTGCAATAGCATTATATCTTTTTTTAAAAAGTACATACCTTAATGTACAAATGCTTTATTGTTGAAAAATGTTAACCATCATCTAACAACACAGAGGTGCTTGGGATAGTCCACTAAAGTTCTACACCCTTTTCAGAAAAAAAAAAAAAAAAAGGACTTGATGACTCAAGTTAAAGCATAAGTTGCCAGAATTAACAGGTCCAGATTCAGTTTTACTCCCCAGGAACAGAGTTTTAAATTTCATTGTAAAGAAATCAACAGGAAGCCTAATATGCTGGTCATATGTTTTGGTAGGTTATTTGCAGGGATGTTCTTATGACTTATTATTCATCAAGTGCTTCTTAGGAACAAGCAGTTTCCACCCTAACCAGGCACCAGCAGCCTGGTAGTTGGCAGCTGGATAGCGTCACATCTACTAGACCGAGAAGGCAGCGGGTTTTCTCTGCTTCCCGGTAAGGACCCACAGACATCTGCTGCCACGGGGGCCGCTGTGGTTGGTGTGCAGTGATCAGTAAACCAGGCACTGAAGTCTTGAGTTTTATTCCCCTCACTGCAGCCACAAATGATTCATCTTGTCATGGCCATCTGTAACAAATCAAGAATAAAGTAACAGAACCTCACTGCTAAAAGCACTTGTGATTACCAGGGAGCAAACGGGGATTCACTGGCCACAGGAGATTACACTTAGAGAGTGAGACGTGAAAACTGTGAGGCATTTGCAGATTCAGCCTATATGCCCTAGTTTCCTCATCACAAGCTCCTTGAGGATGTTTCTATGATGCAAAAGTCAATCTCTCACCTCCAACTCAGCCCTTTATGACCTGTTCAGACACCTGTCATGTGGAGAGTCACTCCTTCCATGTGCGGTATCGTCATCCAAATGCCTCAGCACACTGCTGCTCACCCTTTCGGATTATCCCCCTTTGGTCACACAAACCAAAATGCTATTTCCAGGGTTCTTTTCTTCCCACCAGCTAGATTTGTTCCTCATTCTGCTACATCTTCCACGGAATTTTTTTTTTTTATTGCTTTAGAGTTCATGGATAATATTTCTTTTGAAAAGACGCCTGTAAAGCTTCACATTTCACTTTAGCACCAAACTGACATTATACAAGAAGAGAGAGATCTGCAGTCCGTCACATGAAGGAAAATGTAAATGAATGCCATATAAAACATTCTAGAACATGAGATAAAAACCCTCCCACATGCTAGGGTGGGACATGGTTTTCTTCTTCCTGTGGGGAAGTCAGTTAACAGAATAGACCCAAAGAGATGCCCAGACATAAAACATGACAAGCAAAATGTAGCCGTGGATTTGGGAAGAGAAAACTGCAGGATGCCAACAGTAATTTTAAACCAAGATTATACAGATGATTATGTCCAGAAGGAAAAGCAGTTACTTACTCCAAACAGGGCTGCTTTAAACTTTCTCTTTGAGAGGGAATAATAGGTGGGTGAATAATAATTGTGAGAAATGCCTCCCAGGATTTTATTTGGATCCATCCATACCTTTTTGTCTTGCTCAACTAACCTAGGCCAGGGGGAGGAGATTCTCTTCCAAATTTATTTTTGATCTCACAAAATACTTATTAACGTTCAGAGCAGACACACAGCTTAGTCATTTGTGCTCTCACCGCAACAAAGGAACCTGGTGGGGGCTGCCAGTCACAAGTGAGCATCTTCCTAGACACAACGACAGGGGCGGACTATGTACCAGGGAGTCAGGGCGCTTCTCTGGGATGTGGGCCCCGCTCAGCCCCTCTCTGATGATGAAGCTGTGAAGACAGGAGCTGTGAGAGCCGGGCTGAAGAACTTGTGGAAGATGGATTACAGAAGATGAAGGAGACCACCACGGAGAAGCAGAGCCTGGCAGAGAGAACGCCATGGTGCCCCTTGTCTCAGAGGCCTGGCTGCACCACTGGCTACTAGAGGAACATTGGTTACCAAAGTGGATCAAGTCCCTTTGTGCCTAAGTTTGTTCAAGTGGAGTTCCAAAGATAATCCCTGACTAGGAACTTTACGATAAAACTATGGACTATATTTTTTTGTTTTGCCTTGTTTTAATCTTTTGCTTCTAGTATAGTATTTGGTGTGGAGAGGAAACTCAAGAATAAAAACATAAAAAAAGAAATCAGTTGCAAAGTGGCCTCAGATATTCACCTGTGCCTGCTCTTTCTTTAACAAGTCATTGTAAAGTGATATGCTAAATATGCTGATAAGCCCAGCAAAGCAATAACTTGTAAATGGAAATGGGAAATTCCACTTTACAAAAACAAGGTCAGATTTACATTCTTTGCTATTTTAGCAACTTTGTACAAAGGATAAGGGAAATCTATAAGACAGGTTTCAACAAGACAGGAGAGACAATTGGCAAAAAGGTAAACCATCCAGATGGGAAAATGATGTTAGGGTGTGGACATTCAGTTCATGGTTTGGTTTGGTTTTTGTTTTGTGTGATACAGCTTTGCCTTTACTAACTATGTTGTTGATCAATCGCTAAGTCAGGTCTGACTCTTTGCAACCCCATGACCCGCAGCAGGCCAGGATTCCCTTTCCTTCACAATTTCCCTTAGTTTGCTCAAATTCACGTCCACTGAGTATGTGATGCTATCTAACCATCTCATCCTCTGTCACCCCCTTCTCCTCTTGTCCTCAATTTTTCCCAGCATTGGGGTCTTTTCCCATAAGTTGACTCTTCGCATCAGGTGGCCAAACTATTGGAGTTTCAGCTTCAGCATCAGTCCTTCCAATGAACATTCAGGACTGATTGCCTTTAGGATGGACTGGTTGGATCTCCTTGCAGTCCAAGGGACTCTCAAGTCTTCTCCAACACCACAGTTCAGAAGCATCAATTCTTTGGTGCTCAGCTTTCTTTATGGTCCAACTGTTGCATCTATACATGATAAATGGAAAAAAACATAGCTTTGACTATACAGACCTTTGCCAGCAAAGTAATGCTGTCTAGGTTGGTCATAGTTTTCCTTGCAAGGAGCAAGCGTCTTTTAATTTCATGGCTACAGTCACCATCCACAGTGATTTGGGAGCCCAAGAAAATAAAATCTGTCACTGTTCCTACATTTTCCCCATCTATTTGCCATGAAGTGATGGGACCAGATGCCATGATCTTAGTTTTTTGAATTTGTGTTTTAAGCCAGCCTTTTCACTCTCCTCTTTCATCTTCATCAAGAGGCTCTTTAGTTCCTCTTCACTTTCTGCCATTAGGGTGGTATCATCTGCATATCTGAGGTTATTGGTATTTCTCCTGGCAATCTTGATTTCAGCTTGTGCTTCATCCAGCCCAACATTTCACATAATATACTCTATGTGGAAATTAAATAAGCCGGGTAACACTATACAGCCTTGACATACTCCTTTCCCAATTTGGAACCAGTTCATTGTTCCATGTCTGGTTCTAACTGTTCCTTCTTGTCCTGCATACAGGTTTCTTAGGAGACGGGTAAGGTGATCTGATATTCCCTTCTCTTGAAGAATTTCCCACAGTTTGCTGTGATCCATACAGTCAAAGGCTTTAGCGTAGTCAATGAAGCAGGAGTAGATTTTTTTTTTTTATATTCCCTTGTTTTTTTCTATGATCCAGTGGATATTGGCAATTTGATCTCTGGTTTGCCTGCCTTTTCTAAATCCAGGTTGTACATCTTGAAGTTCTCAATTCAGATACTATTGAAGCATAGCTTGAAGGATTTTGAGCATTACCTTGCTAGTATGTGAAATGAGCACAATTGTATGGTAGTTTAAACATTCTTTGGCAATGGAATAAAAACTGACATTTTCCAGTCCTGTGGCCACTGCTCAGTTTTCCAAATTTGCTGACATATTGAGTGCAGCACTTTAACAGCATCATCTTTTAGGAGTTTAAATAGCTCAGCTGAAATTCCATCACCCCACTAGTTTTGTTCCTAGTAATGCTTCCTAAGGCCCACTTAACCTCACACTCCAGGATGTCTGTCTCTAAGTAAGTGACCACACCATCGTGGTTATCTGGGTCTTTAAGACCTTTATTCTATAGTTCTTCTGTGTATTCCTGCCACCTCTTCTTAATCCCTTCTGCTTTTGTTAGGTCCTTTCCATTTCTGTCCTTTATTATGCCCATCTTTGAATGAAATATTCCCTTGG